>NC_133618.1:600706052-600783552 GCF_048593235.1 Sminthopsis crassicaudata
ATTCTGACTTATATCAATAAATCTTTGATTTGTATGCCTATTTTATATACCTATATACCCAGGATCATGTAAAAAGAAGTCACAAGTAGGAAACGTTTAAGAAGTCCTGGTATAGTAGAGAGAGTACGAGACTTAAAGTCAGGAAGACCCAACTTCAAATCTGGCCTGAGACATTTACTAGCTCCATGAATCTGAGCAAATCACTCAACCTTGCTTACCTCAAGTTCCACATCTGTAAAACTGGGATGATAATAGCACTTATTTCCCAAGGTTGTTCTGAGAATCAAATGAGATGAAGTTTGTAAAGCTCTTTGCAAATCTTAAGGCTCTACAATTCTGTACATTTATTAGCCATGTTAATATTTGTACACTGATAGGGGTCCATGTAGAGCAATCTCTAGAAAAGCTGGAAGTTAAAGTAATTGAGGAAAAGACACCAACCCAATTTCAGGTTATCTTGGTTTTGCAATTGAAAAGCATAGCAGTTTCTTCATTCCTGGAGCAGCCCCAGATCTTAAGATCTTAAGTCCTTTTAAGATTCATAGGCAGAAAAGTGAAATGATCAAAAGAATATACAAGTATGACCAAAGGAGCAAGTGAGGAAATTCAAAGATTTTCTTCTGCTTGAGAATAAAGATAGATTTAAGAGACTGACAGTAAGGAGTTATTCCTGGGAATTTCAGACTTGCCCATCCTCAGAGGATGTTATTGCTTGAAGAGTTAAGAGCCATTGAATCAGAAAGATTGAATATCACAATTAAACTCAAGAACTACACTCTGTGGGTTACTTAGGAGGAGGCTGTATCCCTCACAGTATACAAATATCACAGGGGCAAAATTGGCATTTTCTTTAGATATGATATTCTCTGGATGAAAAAAGCAACCTTGGAAGACTTGGGTTGCAGAGTCCTGAATGCACCTGACACTCTAGAAGGCCCCTGAGCCAGAAAAAGAGATGAGTTTGTCAGATCATCTAAGAGGGAGGTGCCAGGGCAGGGGATGCTTCATAGAGGTAAAAGCAGATGTTACCTGGCATGAATGTGTACAAACTTCAGCTGAGAATTCGGAAGGTAGAGGATTAGAAAGATCCCCTAGGCCAATATTGTCTGTTCAACTATCACTTGTCTTCATGGCCAGAGGAGCAAAACTTGTTGAATGCCTCCTGAGGGTGAGCAATGTGTGCAGAGACTGATCTAGATAAATACTATGGATCCAGAGAGTGCAGGGAAAAGCACACCACAGAGACCACAAAGACCGGGGTTACAATTTTTTAAAATATTCTGCAAGACAAGATTAGAAGGGAAACAATAAACTGGGAAGATATTTTTACATTCAAGAGTTCTGATTAAGTCCTCCCTTCTAAAATATATAGAGAATTGACTCAAGATTTATAAAAATTCAAGCCATTCTCCAATATGATAAATGGTCAAAGGATATGGATAATTTTCAGATGAAGAAATGTGAAACCATTTCTAGTCATATGAAAAAGTGCTCTAAATCATTATTGATAACAAAAATACAAATTAAGACAACTCTTGAGATATTACTACACACCTGTCAGATTGGCTAAGATGACAGGAAAAGATAATGATGAATTTTGGAAGGGATGTGGGAAAACTGGGACATTATTGGTGGAAATGTGAACAGATCCAACCATTCTGGAGAGCAAATTGGGACTATCTCAAAAAGTTATCAAACTCTGCATACCCTTTGACCCAGCAGTGTTTCTACATGTGCAAAAATGTTTGTGGCAGCTCTTTTTGTAGTGGCAAGAAACTGGAAACTGAGTAGATGCCCATGAGTTGGAAAATGGCTGAATAAGTTATGGTATGTGAATGTTATGGAATATTATTGATCTGTAAGAAACGATCAGCAGGATGATTTCAGAGAGGCCTGGAGAGAATTACATGAACTGGTGGTAAGTGAAGTGAATAGAACCAGGAAATCATCACACATGGCAACAAGAAGATTATATGATGATATCTTCAACAATGAAATTATTCAGACCACTTCCAATGGTATTGTGATGAAGAAAGTCATTTACACCCAGAGAGAGGACTGTGGGAACTGAGTGTAGTTCACAACATAGCATTTTCACTCTTTTTGTTGTTGTTTGCTTACATTTTATTTTCTTTCTCATTTTTTTTCTGGTTGGACTTGATTTTTCTTGTGCAGCAAGGTAACTGTTTAAATATGTACACATATATTGGATTTAACACATATTTCTACTATGTTTAACATGTATTGGACTACTTGCCACCTAGGGAAGGAGGTGGGAGAAGGGAGGGAAAATTGGAACACAAGGTTCCGCAAGGGTTAATGTTGAAGAATTATTAATGCATATGTTTTGAAAAATAAAAAGTTTTAATAAAGAAAAAATAAAATGAGGCAAGACTTAAAAATGTATGTAACTGCAAAAATGGAAACAAAGTTTATCTGAAAAAAAGTTTTCTTTTGCTTTCATGATAGTTAAGGTATACTTCTGAAAGAGTAAATATTATTTTTACAAGAGATCAATATGGCTTCAAATTTGATTAACATGACTGCAATGATAATGAATATGGAGACTTAATGATAATCTTGCTTTCACAAATGTTTTATTCTTTAAAAAAAACATCTCAAAGAAATGATGGTTAATATCATGATCACAGAACCCAGCAACCCTTATGTATATTGGTGACAGCTGAGAAAAATGGAAAGCTATGTTAAATGTGTATTGATTATTGAACTTTGAAAGTGGGCCAGTAAACTATGCCACAAATGCAAGATATCTTGGGTTGTCTACTCGGTATCCAGGGATTTTCAATTTTGGCCTTGTATAGTAGAGTCCCATGTCTGAGAAAGACAAGAAAAAGATAGGTTCAACTGTCCACGTCACACATTAGCTGACGGTTGAAAAGCTGATTCATATAAAGTAATTGGGAGAGTGAGCGATGCACTTGTTTACAAAACAGGCAGAAAATAGGGAGAGCCCTCCCAAGACTTTTCACTGAAATTACCTGTAGGAAATTTAGCTGAACATTCTAATAAGTAGGTGGAGAGAATCGATGGACACTCACCTAAGAAAAGGCTGAGTAAAGGGGACCATCAACAGCTGTACAAAGACTTTTTGACCCAGATATAAATCCTGAAATTGAAGCATTCAGTGAAGAAAAGTGCATGTATTATTACAGGGCAGGAGAATTAAATCCAGAGACAGCTCCTTTCAGGCCCAAAATTGCTACAGAGACTCATAGGGTCTTTTTAATCTACAGAACTCAATATATTCGAGAGTCAACCTGGAATTCTTGTCAGCCCAGGTATAGACTCAGAAGTCTACTGTGATCCTGATGGTCAACTCATAACAACTAATAATTCCTGTATGGGAACAGAGAGATCAATCAGTAACAAAGAGAACCGGTCACTAGGCTATATTATAATGTTACAGATAAACTTCAAGACTTAGTTACATGTGTATGTAGCTAATGATACTAGAGATTGCCCCGGTGAAAAGTGCCTTGCATGTAATTGCATGTTAATTGTCACATATGTGAATTACCGCATCCTTGAGTTTGTTGTTTTTTATTTTTATTTTACCAATATGTTCCTTTGACTCTGTTTTGTATTATATTCATGCTATAATACTGTCTATTCATTGTTTGCATTTAATATAATTAATTTGTATTTTATATACAGGCCTAGTGATAGCATTGTTGTTGCAGCTAGCTGTCTTTGCTTTGTTAGTAATGCTTAGTGGATTGGTTTGATTGATTGATGTGTACTTTGGATATGCATGCATTTTTGAAAAGTTATTGTGTTATATATTCAATATATAGTTACTCATTTTGTCTCTGTAGTAGCCTCCCAGGTGATGCTCTGTATGGGACTATATCTACTGCATTATTGCTAATATGCATTTCTTTTATTTCAATTTCAATGCTGCCAAAGGTTGGTTACCTGAGATGGTAGGAAAACCAACCTTGTTATTTTTTACAGCATGCTTGTGTTTATTTTGTATATTTAAGGTTTGGGCCCTGTCCCACGTAATCTTTACAAGGAACTGCAAAGAGTTTCAGCCCAGGGAAGAGTATAACTCCTGTCCCAAAGCCCATTGGTATGGGGCTTCTCCTTGTTGGTGGAGATCAATGTCCTCTGCCTCTCTGAAGGGCAGGAAGAGCTGATGAGACTGTTGAATCTTCTCTGAGTCACTGACGTGAACAGCCCTGAAATTGCTTTGAGGAAGAATCATCTTGATCTGCCATCAGAACCTGGCAGAAACTTAAAAAAAAAAAGGGGGGGAAACTTGAGGTAGCATTTAGTGAGTACTCTTTTTAGAATAGTCTAGAGAAAAGAAAAAATGTATTTTTCTCCTTATTCTATAATGGATAGTTTTGAAAAGGAACAGTGAATGGCTGGTAGACGGGAGCTTAGATACAAGAACACCTCTATTTCATCTATTATGTAGCAGGAAGAAATTAAAATTTCTTTAATTACCAGTAGAATATTCAATTCAACAAATATTTATTTGGCACTTAAATGTGTGTTCACAGTACTAAGTGAGAGTAGAGATGCACAGATCATTTAGAGGGGAAAGTGGCTGTCTAGTCTAACCTTTATATTCAGCAGGTAAGAAAACTGAGACCCAGAGAAGCAATTGTTAAGATCATCTAGATCCCAGTTTCTTGATTTGCAACTGGATGTGGGGTCTCATAACTGAATTTGGGGATCACAAAATTATGATTTATTACAAGTAAATGTTTGCTTTGTATACCTTTTTTTAATATGCCTGTATTCCCAGGACTACATAAAAATTTCTTGGATGAAAAGAAGTTTTGAGTGGAAAAAATTTAAGAAGCTGTAACCTAGATGATGTCAGAAATGGAATTCTGACCCCAGGTTCTCTGACTCCAAAGTCAGTGCTCTTTCCGTATATGATGCATGAAAAAGACATGGAGCTTAAGAAACTTGCCATCTAGTGGAAGAGATATTTGTCAATAAATAATCAAACATGCTGAGTATTTAAGAGAAGTTCAAAGCACTAGGAGAGACCCACAGAGGAAGAGATTATATCCAGATAATTAAGATGAGAGGCTATTGAAGCATGTGAAGGATTAATAGTCATATATGGAGGAGGGTAAAATAGCAATCCAAGAATCAGGGATTAGAAGCTCCTAGACCAATAGGATTGAGAAGATATGACTGAATTTTAAAAAATAAAAAATAAATTAAAAAAAAGAGGAAGGCATTTCACAAAGCCATTTCCACTAAGAAGCCAGCTTCTCTCAGGCCAATATTCTTGACCTAAAGCCACTAACTTGTATTAACAAATAGGTCATCTCCTCTCGGTCCTACTTTCCCCATTGTAGAATGAAGATTTTTACCCTTCCAGCTTGAAATCCCATGATTCTGTGTATGTACATTTAACACTTAAGATATCCTGGATATCACCATGCATTATATTACCAGTTACATGTAACAACAATTTTTAACATTCATTAAAAAAAAAACTTTTAAGTTCCATATTCTTTTTTTTCCTACCTCTCCCTCCCCACTTTGAGAATAAAATCATGCATAGTAAAAAGGGACTAAAAAGAAATTAGCAATGCTTAGCCCCAAGAGATGAATTTTCTCATGGTGGAATTTCTAACATCAAAGGAGGGAGATATTTGGAACTTTCCTTAAATTACAGTAGGTAGGTGATCACCCATTCCATGTACATTTTAAGCCTACTTTATTCTAAGGAAGGGAATTTTTTTAAAAAAATAAGAGAGAAAAACAGATTTAGAAGCTTTCTTACCCCTTATCAAACCAAGACAATAGGGCCTTTTTCTTCCCTAATGTTTAAAGCAATTCTACCTTCTATAACATCCAGTTTTCTTCTTTTGAAATGCTTAAATCTTCACATCACATAATTCTTCAGGGTGCTTTGGGGACTGCCTTTTGGATAGATAGCATTCTAAGGACGCTCTGATAGTCACCAAAAGTCTTTGAAAAATGAGAAAGCTTTCCTAAGGCAATGTCTTGTGAAAATCCAAGCTCGTCTTCTAGATTTATGCATTTATAAGGCATTGCCACTCTATGAAGGTATAAAATTTGACCTGCTGTCAAATGATTATCATCCAGGTAGGGAAAGTCTCGTGATTCTTTTTTAGGTAAATGCATTTTCAGTAATAAGACATGTGGCCAAGAGACAGAGTGCAATACATTATAATATAGTTTGCTGTCTAGATACAATTTTGAAACATATCCTACTGAATGAAGAAGACACAGTCCTTTCTTCTTCCTTTCTCTCCTTTATTTTAGAGTCATCAAAAATGAGAGGTAGCCGAAATTTTGGAAAACACCTGGTCTTGCCTCCTCATTTTATAAGTGAGGAAACTGACATCTAAGAAGGTCTTGTCCAAAGTCACATATCCAATCCATGATCAATGTATCAAGACCTTACTCTTTTTTTTTTCCTTTTGGTTTGCACACCTTTCCCCAAAACCCTGCAGACTTCAACATTTTTTCTGAGATCAAAAATATGACAGTTATCAACTAGGTAATCTTAGAGTAAAGTTTCCTCTGTTCCCTCCAGGCACTCTGCACTGAAGATCAGAAACAGAAACAAGCTCAGCTGATTCTAGATAAGCAGTGCTGGACAGAACCTGATCTCAAACTCCCATCATTCCTGACTCCCACATGGGTATATACAATGCAAATAATCACCGAGCTGCCCAGCTAGGAGTCCTATCCAGGGCAAATACCACTGACAAACAGCATAACAAGGAGGTAGGGGAAGGAAACTCAAGGGAAAGGCTTATGTGATTCTGGCACTAATCTTCCTGTCCTTTCCCACAACTCTCTGATTCCCCTCATCAGGAATCACAAGAATTGTTGTAGTTCTCCCAGTGCTAAGTAGCACACAGCTCACCACAACCACTTACTCTCCATACAAAGCCTTACACTTCTGCCTTGCTCTGTTCTCCTTGTCCACTGTCCTGTACTGGATAAGAGTGGAATGATATAAAATCCTTCTCTTCTATAGCAGGGAAAGCTTCGGAGAGAACTCTCCTCTTCCGGGCTTATAGCAGTCCAATATCCTGGAGCCAACTCTGATTTTGCCCCAATAGTATTTTTACTGAACACTGAATTGAAATACCCAAGACCTGAATTCTAGGTCTCTCTCTCTCTCTCTGTAACCTAATTTCAGTCACTTTCCCTCCCATACCACCATTTTCACTTCTGCCAAATGAAGTTGGACTAGAAAAATAATTTTTGCCTCATAGACCCTTTTTGGAGGCAAAGTGAAGTCTATGAACCCTGCTTAAGAATAATGTTTTTACAACTGTTTGGACATGTATACATATATTATATTTAATTTATACTTTAACATTTAACATGTATTGGTCAACCTGCCATCTGGGGGGGAGGAGGGGAAAAATTGGAACAAAAGGTTTGGCAATTGTCAATGCTGTAAAATTACCCATGCATATATCTGATAAATAAAAACTATAATTAATAAAAAAGAATAATGTTTTTGAAGGACAAAATAAGGGATATGAGATTACAAAGGAAATCAAATATATTAAAATACAATTGAAGATGTAAAAAAAAAAAGTTAACAGACCCTGAGTTAAGAAATCCTGAATTAGATGAGCTCTAAAATCTCTTTAGCCTTAAGTGCTTATGACTCAAGATACCATTTTTGATTTCCAGGCTTTTCACATCTGCTGCAGTGACATAAGAATATAAGACACTTGGGGAAGCTAGCCCTGAAGTCAGGAGGACTTGAGTTCAAATCTGACCTCAGACACTTAACATTTTCTAGCTGTGTGACCCTGGGCAGGTCACTTTTCCCTAATTGCCTCAGCAAGAAAAAAAAAGTAGGACACTTGCGTCACTATGATTTGCTGCAATGGCCTGGTAGCAGCAGCATCACCCTTGTATAAAGGAGTTATCTTTATTGTCTGAATCACATGACTGAATCCTTAACTCTTTTCTTATCCTAGTGTCTTAATGTCATTTTTCTCCTAAATATTTTTCACATTCTATATTGTATTATCTTTATTTGTAGAAGTGTTATACCATGCCTGAGAAGACTTATATGAACTGATGCTAAGTGAGGTGAGCAGAACCAAGAGAACATTGGACTCAGTAACAACAATATTATGTGATGATCAGCTGATGGCCTTGGTTCTTTTCAGGTGATTGAATGAGGTGATTCAAGGCAATTCCAATAGAATTGTGATGGACAGCACCATCACATCCAGAGAGAGAATTATGAAAACTGAATGTTCATCAAAACATAGTATTTTCACTTTCCTTTTGTTTTTTATTTATTTCTCATGTTTTTTCCTCTTTTGATCTGATTTTTTTTGCTTAGCATGATGAATGTGTAAATGTTTTTAGAAGAATTGCGCATATTTAACCTATATTGGATTGCTTGCTGTCTTGGGGAAAAGGGAGGAGAGGTAGAAAAAATCTGGAACACAGAATTTTGCAAGGATGAATATTGAGAACTATCTGTGCATGTATTTGGAAACATAAAGTATCATTTTAAAAAATATAAGTATTATACTTTTGCATTGAACATCATCAAGCTGGTATTATGGTTTGTTTATTCTTTTATCTTCTTTAGTACCTTTGGTAGGAGTTTTGTTCCTGAAGTTGGAGCATTTGGATTCAAGCCTGTCACTCAGTTGCGTAATTTTCTAGAACACAGAGTTAAAAGAAACCTCAGTTCAATTCCTCCATTTTACAGATAAGAAAGTAGGACCAAAAAAGTTAAAGGCATTTGCCCCAAGGTGACTTAACTGCATCTGAGTGATCTGTACCTCAGATTCCTTATCTGTAAAATGGTGATAAAAGTATTTCTACCATCCACTTATAAGGTCGTTGTGAGGACTATTTTGTAAGCCTTAAAGTATTTTTAAAATACGAACTTTTATTTGTAGCTTCCATTAAATTCAACATGGATATATTAAGGGTCTGTTGGCTGCCAACCACCCTGCCCAGCATGAGGAATGCAAAAACAAAAAAGATATGATTCCTACCCTTAAGGAACTATTGTATTTTCCTCGCAGAAAAAAAGTAAGTGCACAAATGAGCAAAAATAAAATAAATTAAGAGAGAGACATAGATAGGTATAAATAGGTATAAATATGGATATCTATATATTTATAAAATAAATACTAAAAAATAAAAAATAAAAATCATGGCAAAGAAGCACTAACTTAGCACTGCACTAATTTGGAAGGGAAGATCAAGAAAGGTCTTGTATAGGAGGTGAAACTTCAGTTAGCCTTAAAGGGAAGTGGGGATGCCTAAAATTTCAAGTGAGAAGGGGCAGCTAGGTGGCGCAGTGGATAGAGTACCAGCCTTGAATCCAGGAGGACCTGAATTCAAATCTGGTCTCAGACACTTAACACTTCCTAGCTGTGTGACCCTGGGCAAGTCACTTAACCCTAGCCTCAGGGGGGGGGGAAAAAAAGAGAGAAGGGAGAACATCCTAGTCATGGGGGACAATCAAAGCAACAAGGAAGGAGATGGAATGTTATGACTGGCAACTAACAATCAGCCTGATTGTCTGGAGAAAAGAACAAAGGGAGAAGGATGTAAAATTAATCTGGAAAGATAGATTGAAACCAATTTGTGATAAGATTTGAATGCCGAACAGAAGAGTGTGAATTTTATTCTAGAGATTATAGGGAGTTGTTGAATCTTCTTGAATGCAGAAATGATCTGTGTTTTAGGAATATCTGTCTGGCAACTAATGGAGGGTGAAGAGTGTTTGGAGGCTGAGAGATCAATTAGGAGGTTACTGTAACAGCAGGTGAGAGGAGATAAAACCCGACCTAGAATGGTGGGTAGATGAGAGAAGGAGGTGAATGGGAAGGATTTGTGAAGATAGGTTTTCCAAAAATATTTGTTGAATTAGAATGATCAGAAAGTACCAAAGGAGTAGTAATTAGATCTTCCTTATGGAGCTTTATTTAAGTTTTACAAAATGCTTTGCAAATATTGGCTCATTTCATCCTCACCACAACCCTAGAAGGTAGGTGCTATTATTATCCTCATTTTACAGATCAGAAAACTAAAACTGAAAGGCTTAAGTGATTGACAACACTCTTATCTATTTTACCACCTAGCTACTCTAATCAGAAATCTTAAGTCAGAATTATTTCCCGAAAGAAATAACTTGACAGATACCATCTAATCTCTGGGTACACAGTTAGTCAAGAAATGTGTTGTGTAGTGAGAAAGGGAACTAGAAATCATAAAATTTGGGTTATCATTCCAGTTTATGCCTGGAAGTAGTTAACTATGTGACCACAAGATAACTTACTTAATAAACCTCCCTAAGTCGCAACTTCCTCCTCGTCTATGAAATGATTAGCGTGGACCTCTGGCAGCTCCCTTTCAGCTTTATGAAGCCACATTCATCACCATGGTATGATCCTCAATCATGGACCTCAAGTCAAGAAGACCTGGATTCAAATACCACCTCTGATACTTAGCAGCTATAGGATCATGGACAAATCATTTAACCTCTGACCTTCTCAACTTACTCATCTGTGAAACACGGATAATAATGCTCTATGGTAAGTGTGCGGATTTGCATGAGATAAAGTCTGACAAATTCTGTGCATTGCTTACAAGTGTTGTAAATACATCATTATTAGTGTCAATGCTCTGGAAGCTCCCAATGTTTACAAGGTTGAAGACAAACAGGTCATTTTATTTTCAACTTTGAAATGTACAGCATGACTAGAAGAATTCCTTGAGTGACTAAAAAAATTTAGAAATATTCCACTTTGAATAATATTCTCCTGACAATTTCTGTGTAATTCAACTCTTGCTGTAATTCATAAAGAGAACTGGCTAGCTGAAAGGGATAGAATGAATAATAAGTCATTTTTGTTGTCCACCTTAGGGTTTACAGAACATTTATACACATTATCTTATTTGCAAAATCACACTGAAGAAACTTCAATGACCATGTAGTTCAACAACTATTCACTTTGCTACATGGCTGAGAAGTGATCATTTGGCCTCTGCTTAAATACCTCTAAGAAGGATAAACTCACAGCCTTTCAAAGGAATCTATTCCATTTTTAATAGTTCTAATTGTTAAAAGCATATTTCTTACATAAAGCCTAAGACTTCCTTCCTAAATTAATTTTATTACCTAAATTAATTTTAGTACCTGGGAAGAATCATCTAGCTTAATGTCTAAGTTTCTAAATCAGAAACACCATCTACACTATAAAAAGGGTTTAAAATAATCTTAAAACTCTTTAAAAAGATTCACAAGGGCTCTATGAGGAAAGCAGGGCAAACATTATTATCACCATTTTATAGATGAAGAAAATGAGGGTGAGCAAGATTAAGCTACTTCATAAAAGCTACAAGTAAGTGGGAAGACTGGAATCTAGGTCCTCTAGCATTCTCTCTGGAGTCATTGTACTTTTTACTCTTCTTTCTGCTTTGTGAAATAACTGTGACATTAATTATTACAAATTATAAAGTCTGGGGAAATAAAATCTCAGCACACAACCCCCCCAAAAGGAGTATCTTATTTTGCTAACTGCTTAAACATAAAACTCCAACAGAAAGAAATTGTTCCCATGACTCATATTTTTCATCATTTGGTCATTAAAAAGTGATGGCTATAAACCTATAAAGTACCTAAACTGAACCTTTTAACAATCCATGAGCAATCCTATCATTTCTTTAATAGAACTCGCTGACCAGGCCTTTCTCCAATGCCGTTTGTCATTTTCAGCATGCAATAATCAATAACTGGGCTTGGAAATAAATAATATAACAGTCACAATATATTATCTTTCAGGCTGGACTTCTACTAACCATGAAATGGAACTGGGAAAGATGAAAACTTTAGCAAATGCTTTAAAAAGGAGGAAAATGCCCATATCAGAGCCTCTAAATAAATTAAAAGCTCATCAGAATTTCCTGACTTAATTGCTTAATTGTTCTTTTAAATTAGGGGACTCTGCTATAATTTCATGGCTACATCACATAAGCATAAGCACAAAGTTGAAAGTATGTATGTGTTGTATATGTCTAGAAAATTTCATATCAATATGGTAGCTCATACCATTATATGCCAGTTATAACATGGCTTAGTATTTTATTGGTCCAGATATACTGCTAATCAAATCTAGTACTTCCAAACATAAAAGTCTGATAAAATATAGTGAGCCTATAATTTCAGGGTTAGTTATCTCCCTTACATTTAGTACTAGAAGGGGTCTTTTACTACATATATGCTAGGCTTTCAAAAGCTAATTCAGTAACTTCAAGGATAAATATTCATAAAATACCAGAAACTTTAAGGAAAAAGGACCCTCTGCATCCATTTAGTCTTTTCTGAATTGGAATCTTGCCAGGCTTAAACACCTTTATTTAGGGAGAATCTAATCCTTCCCAAAGCAATTCATATCATTTGGGGATAGCTTTAATTACTATGTAATTTTCCTTTTATCAATCTATCTTTCTTCATCTTCTGATGATTGATGTTCTCTTGATAACATTCTGTATATATCAGATTCTATTATAAATTTTTGTCTATCAAAGAGAACTCACATTTTTGACAACCTCAAAGTTTACAAAACATTTACACATATTATCTCATTTGTAAAAATTACATAATTTCAAAATGTCAATCTCCAGCTCACCTAGAATTTCTTCTGCAAGATGGCTGACAAGTGGTCAACTTGAAAACCTTCAAGTACAGGGAACCTATTACCTCCCAAAGCACAAAGATCTAGATCAGCCTTTCAGGCCCAATCAGAATAAGTTGGATCCTTTTAAGACTCAGTTCAAGTGCTATCTACTACCACCTTTTCTCATTCATTCCTTCTCCTTCTCTACCCCACCTGCCAGAAATGATTTCATATTTGTTATCTCTTTATTTCATAACAGATAAGTTCTGTGACTGAAGAGACTTATCCATTTTTGACTTTCTATCCCTAATACCTAGTGTAGTGTCTGGCAAAGAGCAAGTAGTTAATAAAATTAATTTTTTAATTAAAGTGAATCCCAAATCTAATTCTATTGCAGATAGTTCATGTAAAAATTCAACAAGTCAACCAACATCTACCATGTGTACAAAGTTGTCTTAGATATGATTGAATGTACATCTCTGGCCATAAATACAGTAAAACTTAACAAGTAAAAGTTACTGAAAATGAATAAATACAAATAAAGAAGAGAAAGAGGGATTTCTAATTCAGGATTAAGTCATTGTCCCCAGAAATTTTAGAGAATAAAACCTTAAGGAGTCTGGACTTATTGATCAATTAAGAATTTGCCCAAAAAGTGAAGAAACCATTCAACGTAGCACTACAGATTGTAAAAATTTAGCATTTAGCATTAACCAAGAAATACACAGTCACAGGGCTAGAATTATACATCAAAACTAGAGAATCACAGAATTTGAGAGTTGGAAAGGACCTTAGCATCCAAATAATTCAACATATATCCAAAATGAATCTTCAGCATGCCATCCGTGATATGTTTTCCTTCAGCTTCTGTTCAAAGACCTCCAAGGAAGGGAGACCTAGCTCCTCTAAAACCAGTTCCACTTAGTGACAGATCCAAATGTTAAGAAGTTCTTCCTGACACCAAGTCCACATTTTTTCTTTATAAATTATACCCATTGCTCCTGGTTTTGGCCTTCTGGGGCCAAAAAAGAAAAAAAAATCTCTAATTTACATAATCATCCATAAATACTTGAAGAGAATGATCATTCTCCTCCTGAGTTTTCTTCTCTCTAGAATAAACACTCAGTTTCCTCAACTAATATTAATATTAAAAAAAACTCAAGGCTTTGCCCTCCTCTGGACACTCTCTAGATTGTCAATATCTTTCTTTAACTGAGGCACCCAGAACTGAACATAATACTTCAGATGAGTTCTGAGTGAGGTAAAAACACAATAGGACTGTCACTTCCCTAGTCCTTTCAATCCAGCTCAAAATCAAATGGTTCCCGCTTCACATTGCTGACTTAAATTAAGCTTGTAGTCCATTGAAGCTCTTTGATTTTAAAAAAGAAAAGAAAGTCACTGATCTTTTTTCAGAATAATTGATGTCTAACCAAATCTTCCTCATCTTGTACTTGTGAAATGGATTTTTTATTCAAGTTTAAAAATTTGCATTTATTCATATTGAATTTTATGTTATTAGATTAAAGTCAATTTTCTAGCATCTCAAGATCCTTCTGGATTCCTTACTCTGTCACACAGTAAGTTAATTCCCCTTTTTAGCTGTGAGTTACCTTTAAATTTGATAAGGATAAAATAAGATACATGAAAACAGCACCAAGCCAAGCAGAGATCCTTGAGGTTTTCCCTTGAGATCTCCCACCATATTGAAACTAAACCATTAATAACTGCTCTTTGAATCAAGCTATCTAACCAGTTCTTAATCTATGTATGTCATATAGTCCATAAAAAATGGAATTAAAGCAAGTCTGGTCCAAGTTATTTTTAATGAAGCCATGATGATTCTTTATAATCATTGCTTTCCTTTCAAGACATTCACTAATCATTTCTTTAAGACTTTGTTGTAGAATTTTACCCAGAATTAAAGTCAAGATAAATGGCCAATAATTCTCTTTTTTAAAAATTAGGACAATTCTTGTCATTTTCAAGATACCTTAAGATACCTCTTCATTTTCACATGATCTCTCAAATATCACACAGGATGGCTTAACAATTTCATCTCTTAAGTTTTTTTTCAGTACAGGCCTGTTGCTTGTATTCATAGTTTCCAGTTCATATAAGATTAAAAAAAAGTTTCAAAATACAGTGGAAGAAAATAAAATCATGTGAGTACATGCTCTCTGACATACAATCTAAGATGAGAGTTAAACAAAAGTTGATTTTGGTGAATTTTGTTTAAAAAATGAGATTACATCCCCAAACTCTTAGTTATAAAAAACTAACAACCAAGTCTTTTTAATACATCTGCACAGTCAACAGAAAATTTGAATAATAAGCAAGATATTGACCAATCTAAATTTCACCAAAAGAGATGAGAACAAGATAACAGTGATAGCAATAACTGGTTTTTATTACTGAACACAATAAATAAGTAATGACTTTATTTTAAAAGAAGGATCTTTCTGATTTCTGATTGAGCATTCAATAAACTAAACCACTAGGCATAGCATAGCATTTTATTTGGTGTTTGTTAAGAATAAGAATATTCTCCAATTGACAAACAGTCCAAAGATATGAGCAGTTTTCACAGTTTATCACCCCCCCCCCAAAACCACAAAGGACATACAAGAACAATACTTTCCCTGAACAGCTTTGGACCAGACCAGTTGCAAACTATACTATACATGGCCTCAAAGGACACAGTGAAGAAGAAAGAAATAGCTCAAAACTTCTTGGGCTCTCTGCTCTCTATCCTAGTAAACTGGCTTTTGAAACTGCCAACATGGAATTGCCAATATGACATTTCAAATCACATCTCTGTCATATCACAAAGTTGCTTTGATGGATTGAAGGGAAGAAAGGGAGTAAATGGGTGGGGGGAGGAAGGAAGGGACAGGTAAATGACCCTAACTGAACTCAATGAAATACACTTTTGCACAAAAATTTTATAGTTCTTACAGAAGCACTAATGTGGGGAAATTGAAATTAAATAGGATAGTCAAGTATGTAAAAGGGGTAGAGCATGAAGACAAACAGGTGAGCCTACTCACTAAAAATTGGCTGGGGAGGAAAACTAAGATTTTTTATCTTCTCAATTCCACCATCCAAAGTCAGTCCAGATCAACCCACAGAGCCACATTTCTAAAAACAATCAAGATTATGAACAAGTAGATTTCAGAAGAAGAAATCAAAACCATCTATAGTCATAGAAAAATGATCTAAATCATTATTGATTAGAGAAATGTAAATTAAAAATACTCTGAGGTACCACCTCACACTTATTAGATTGGTTAATATGACAGAAAAGGAAAACAAATTTTGGAGGTGATGTGGAAAAACTGAGATACTAATATATTGTTGATAAAGTTGTGAACTTATCCAACAATTTTGGAGAGCAACTTGGAACTGTGCTTAAAGGACTATGAAACTGTGCTTACCTTTTGCCCCACAATACCCCTACTAGGTCTATCTCCCAAAAAGATCAAAGAAAAAGGAAAAGGTCCTATATGTAAAAAATATTTATTGTAGCTCTTTTTGTTGTGGCAAAGAATTAGAAATTAAAGGAATGCCTATTAATTAAGGAATAGCTGTTATTGTGCTATAAGAAGTGAAGGGCAGGATGGTGTAAGAAAAATCTAGGAATATTTATATGAACTGATACAAAATGAAGAGAACATAGTCAAGAGACTTGTACATGTTCATAGCAATATTATATGGTCAACTATAAAATGACTTATCAATTATCAGAAATATTTTGATTCAAGGCAGTTCCATAGGTGAGATGATGAAAAATGCTATCGACTTTCCAAAGAAAGAACTGATGGAGACTGAATGCAGATCAGAACATAATTTTTTTTTGTTTTCTTTATTTTTTTTGGTTTTTTTGTTTTTCTTTCTTTTTAGTCTGTATACTTTTTTGCATTGGCTAATAGGGAAATATGTTTTATATGACTACACATGTATAATCTATATCAAATTGCTTGTCTTTTCAAAAAGAGGAAAAAGCAAAACATGAAGAGAGGGAAAGAACTTCGAACTTAAAAATCATTTTAAAATGTTTTTACATGTAATTGAGAAAAATAAAATGTCATTCTTTAAAAATAAAACACCTTTTGTATCTTAGAAAAAAGAATAAAGGCATTTTAAGAAGCTCTATGATAACCTTGAAAAAGACCTCTAACCTCTTTGACCTCAGTTTTCTAAAATAGTTATAATAATACTTCCCTACTCTGCTTTTTCCTACCTTTTAGGATTCACACACAAAAATACTTTTAAATCATAAAGCTTTAATGGACCTCAAAATTTACATTATTCAGGTATCTCATTTTTAGATGGGAAGGGCCAGAGAAGTAAATAGACCAAGTCTAAAGAATGGTGAATATTTAAGTTGAATTTGATTCCAAATCTAACATTTCTCCCATGTATAGTGATACTCTGTAAGAGATTAAAAAGCTGGCATATATAGCAGGTGTAGAATGCCTAGCAGATTATCATTTAGAAATATGGCTGCTGTCATACCTAATTTCAATCTTTAAAAAGAATAATTCAGATTTCATTTTAGCATCATAGATATAGACATGTGCCAAATGTTCCCATTAGAATGTAAGATACTCAAGGGCAGGAGCTTCGTTATATATCTTTGGAATTTTCCCTCAGCATCTAATGCTTTGCAAAAAGTAGAAATTTAATAAACATTTTGTTGAATAGATTAAGCCATCACTCAGACCACATGTACATTATCAAAGCCACCAAAAATTGCAAGACAATTGATCTACAGTATTCTGCCTTCTTAATGGCCAATTAGGACCCTCACACAGTCAATCTACAGCTCGAGTTGGCTGCCCTATAATGACATAATGATGTCTTCAATGGCACAGTTTTAAAGCCCTTCAATTAATCAGATCTTTTAAACACTTAAATGAGACTCAGGATAGATTAGTTAGAAACAGGTGTATGCTTGAAAAAGCAGGACAAAAGAGGGCCAACTATGGCTGCTAGTCACTCCAGTTCTTTGAAGTTGGTAACAAATAGAATCTAAAGACTGGATGAATGTAACTGCTTCTTTGGGTAGAAAAGGGAGCCAACACTCAGTGAAGATAGTTTTAAAGCAATGAATGATTCAATGACAACTAGAAAGTCTTTTGAGTATTTTAAATTTAAATAACCTGTAGCTCCCCACATCCCTCCCCAGGAAATGTGTGAAGTAATACAGAGCTTTGGACATGTCTTCAACTAAAATGCCTGGATTTAAATGTGAATGTAGAAAAGATGAACATAAAAGAATTTAATTTTGGCAGTGACTCAAATAATGCCTTCACTTTACAGGGGATGCTCAGAGATGTTAAGGGATGTGTGAAAGGCTACAAAGGTGCATGAGCTAGATATTGAACTAAATCTCCTGAAGCCAAAGCCAGCAGTGTTTTCCATTGTGTCACCTATCTCTTCATTTTTAGGTGAGAAAATTGAAGTCAGAGAAAGTAAGCAGAGCTATGATATAGAATTTATTCACCTGGACAAAAAAATTTTAAACCACCTGTAGGGTTATGGAGGCAGGGTTAGAGTTAGGGATAAAGAGGAAAATCCAGAAAAAGCAATTGTAAATAAATAAATGTAAACACACACACACACACACATTTTTTAGGAAAACAAAACTTCAGATTTTAGTTACTATGCTGAAAGAGGAGCCAAGAAAAGTATTTCAACTCAAATAGGTGTAGGCTGGCCTGACTCCTGCAGGATCTGATGTGAAGGGGGTTGGGAGAAATAAGCCCCTAAAAAGAGGAATCATGGCATCTCCCTAGGATGAAGAGGGTAGAAATAAATGGTCTGAATATACCTGCAGAGAACAGTAAGGTAAGGTAATGGAAGAAATGATGTTGCCTTTGACAAAACCCCTCTCTGGTTTAATTAAGTAAGCATTTATTTAGTGCTTACTGTATGCCAAAAGCAATGGTTGATATAAATATGCTACGGATACAAATGTGAAATAACCTACTCTTGCCCTTAAGAATCCACAATTTATTGAAGGAAACAAGACAGATATAACTTTGGTTAAGTGATTTGGAATACAGAATATATTTATCACTTCCTTTTCTGCCCCTCCCCAACTCCTATTCTCTTTTCTTAAAGGAATTGCTAAGAGTCCAGAAGCCCAAAGCAAGGAATTCAAAGAGAAGCTTCATTTTGACTGGCGTCTTATAATTAGCAAGTAGTAAAGGGGGAATTAAAAATCAAGTCCTCTGACCAATTCCACTCTCCTTTTTCCTTTATGGTGTTGGCTCAGAAGGCTTTCTGAACTGGTAGGGATTCTCTATATAGTCTCATTTATCCTTCAGTCAATCAAATGGCTTTTATTCACTGTGCTAAGGCCTAGGGATATAAAGAAAGACAAATCAACAACAACCACTACTACAAAAACACAACCAATCCAGTCCATGCTCTTTAAGAAAACCCTGATCTCCAACCTTGTGCCTTTTCCAGCATCCTTCTTTCTTTCCTTGCCTGATGCTGGGTCTAAGAGACTTGGAATCATTAAAAGGTCTAGACTCCAATGGACTTTGATAGTAATTGATATAATCTTCAAGTTGAGTTATTGTTGTTGTTGACATTGAGTCATTTCAATTTGTCTGATTCTTTTTGAATCCATTTAGGGTTTTTTTTTTATAAAGATACTGGAATGGGTTATCATTTCCTTCTCTAGCTCATTTTACAGAAGAAAAACTGAGGCAAATAGGGTCACACAGCTGGAAGTGTCTCAGGTTCTCCTGTCTCCAAGGCAGGCACTCTCACCACTGCACCACCTAGCTCTCCAGAAAGATCTTAGAAGTAATTTAGTCCAACTCCTCTACCCCCCCTTTCCTTACCTCAGCCCCATCTTTGAAGAAATTGAAGCCCAGAAAGACTGATTTGCTCAACTTGAATGGAATGTCTTGAATTTAAACCAATCCCTTGGACTCTAGATCCAGTACTCTTTCTACCATCCTATGACACCACTCATCTCTACCATTTCTTTGCAGAATCCTGTTTTTGGAATGCTCTCCCTGCTCATGTCTGCCTCTGATGCCATGCAGGTATCAAGGTTTAGCTGAAGTACAGCCTCCAGATTCCCCAATTGTAAAGGCTCTTCACTCACAAGACAAAGTACTATTTATTTTGTAATTAACTTTGTATGTGTTGCTGCCCAACTCTTCCCATTAGAATACAAGTTCCTTGAGATTCCATCCACTTCATTATTGTATTGGTCTTGCAGTATCTAGTACAGAGTCTAGTACATAGAACGTGCCTAATAAATGCTTATTGAATGGAATTGACTTGATCAAGAGAAGTCATTTCGGGTTAACTCACAACTCTACCAAATTCCTATTAGCATGGGAATATCCAAATCCAAGAGGGGAAGAAAGGAATAAACACTTATTAAGTACCTACCAAGTGCTTTTATAAACATTATCTCATTTGATCCTCACAATAGCCCTAAGAGGTGTTATTAGCACTCTCATTTTACAGTTGAGGAAACTTAGACAGTCAATAGTTATGTGACTTGTCCAGGGTCATACAGTTAGGAATTGTCTAAGGTTAAATTTGAACTCAAGTCTTCCTGACCTCAGGATCAATGCTCTGTCCACTGCACCATCGAGCCACCAATATGTAGATCATAATTTTAGAACTGGAAAAGGTCTTTGAGGTCTTTCATAGCAATACTTCATTTTAAGAATGAGAGAACAGAGAACTAGAGAGCCAAAGCGACTTGAGGTTCATGAGGATACATACTCAGGGCCATAATCAGAACTAGAACTCAAGTCTTCTGATGGCCAATGAAATAAATGCCCTATTTTCTATTTTTGTTTCTTTATTTGTTTTCCCGTTGGTGCTCGAAGTTTCACCAGAAAAAGCTAAGCTTTCCTAGCAATGTTATGGTAAGGTTAAGTGAACTAAGAATTAAGATGTTCTAATTGGGTTTATATCTTTAATTGCAAAACTGAAGAGAGACAAAGAGAGACCGAGAAATAAAGATAGTGACAGTTACAGAGACAGAGATGTAGAAATAGAGACAGACTGACAGAAACAGGTAAAGACAAAGACAGAAAGAGGGATAGAGACAGAGAGAGACAGAGAAAAATACAGAGGCAAAAAAGACAGAGGCAGAGACATACAGAGGGATAGAGACAGAGGGACAGAAAGATACACAAGGAGATACAAAGAGACAGAAAGAGACAGACAGAAGACAGAGAAATAGAGACAGAGAGGGGAAGATTGAGGGAGACAGAGAAATAGAAAGAGACAGAAGGGAGACAGAAAGAGAGACAGAGAGAAGCAGTTCTCTGCTTAATCTATGTGGGTGTGTGTAGACTGGAACTTGGGCCACATTTATTATGAATAACCTCAGTATGCAGAGCTAAAAATAGTCTCCAAGGCATTGCGTCTCTGACTGATATTAAAAATGACTGATTTAAAAGAAAGTGCTTCACCTCTCTTGCAAACCAAGAAGGTAGGTCTCCAGTATTCTCAGACTTAAATGCTGCCAGTATTTCATCTTTGGATAGTCATAAAGTTAAAGGTTAATAGGCTGCACAAATGACAGAGTTTAAAGGGGAAAACGAGGAGGGGGTGGATAGACCTTTAGCAGTTGAAGAAGATTTGAAACATACAGTTCACCTGCAAAGAAGAAGAATGGGGGTGAGACAGTATTTTTTTAGCATATTCTCTCAGTTTCCTGTTCATATATGCTAATCACTATTTACATAGGTATGGTCTCTTCCTTCTCTTGAAAATTTATCTTGGCATTTCTAAACTACTGACATCCAATTGGTGGGAGTTCCAGAAGATGTCAGGATGCTGGTGTCAGGAGTAGGAAATATAATGACCAAGTCTGTAAGGGAGAAGAAAAGGCTAAAGCCAAATAAGATACAGAATGCCAGCAAACTATAAGAAAAATTAAAGTATCCCATCATAAGAGGTATCGGAAGGTGCTCACTTATCCTAATGATTCTTTCATTTTTGTCTTCTTCCTCACATAAGCAAAAAATCATTAGGATAGGCCAACCAATCACTAATTAATAACCAAAATAATTGGAAGTGGAATGGACATTGTAAGATGAATGACTCTTTTATGTTGGGAATGAATTAGTTTATTCAAAAAGTTAAAGATATTATTATACTATTAAAAGAGAAGATCACTTTGTTCTGGGCTGTAAAAGGGAGTCTTTGTCTTTAATTTGGTCTTTTACTTTACTTTTTTTCTTCCTCCCTTCCTTCCTCCTTCCCTCCCTCCCTTCCTTCCTTCCTTCATTTCTTCCTTCCTTCCTTCCTTCCTTCATTTCTTCCTTCCTTCCTTCATTTCTTCCTTCCTTCCTTCTTCATTTCTTCCTTCCTTCCTTCTTCATTTCTTCCTTCCTTCCTTCCTTCCTTCCTTCCTTCCTTCCTTCCTTCCTTCCTTCCTTCCTTCCTTCCTTCTTTCCTTCCTGCCTTCCTTCCTTCATTTCTTCCTTGCTTCCTTCCTTCCTTGCTTCCTTCCTTCCTTCCTTCTTTCCTTCCTTCCTTCCTTCCTTCCTTCCTTCCTTCCTTCCTTCCTTCCTTCCTTCTTTCCTTCCTTCCTTCCTTCCTTCCTTCTTTCCTTCCTTCCTTCTTTCCTTCCTTCTTCATTTCTTCCTTCCTTCCTTCATTTCTTCATTTCCTCCTTCCTTCCTTCCTTGTTTTTTTCTCTCTCTCTTCCTTTCTCATTTGCTTAAGAATTCTGAGAGAACACCAGAGTAAGAAGTGGATCTGGGTCCCAGGGAAAAGGGATCCACCAGAAGCATGCTGCCCCTTGATTAACCCCAAGTTGATTTTTCTTTCAGAAGAATGCATTTTCTCATTGTGGTTTTATAAGGTTACCTTCATTGTTATATAGAATGAAAGGTAAGACCCACCAGAATATTGAAGGGCTGCCTCTTTAAAAACCTGAATTTGTTCCCTTTCCAAAAGAGGCCCTATCCCATAGAGAAACTTAGAGAGGAAATGGGAATTGTATCAGTTGTGTTAAGGGCTAATGTGAGTCCTTTATCTATTTTCTTCATTTATTGTGGAATGGTAGAAAGGCCATCCTGTGTACAATATGTGTATTGCTACCTTAAAGGTTTGTATGGGATCTTTTACCAACATCTATAGAGAAACCAAGCTTTATTTGAGCTATTTTCTGAGATTTCCTAGGGACAATTCTGGATGCTAAGAGAATGAGTCAAAGAAATATGACTTTGGTATATACTCCCAAGATTAGACCCAATCTTCTCGAACCCAGCCAGCATGTGAGGCACACAAAAGCAAAGATAAACTGACTGAAGATTGGCAGTTTCCAGATGCCCAATTATAACTGTGACAAAATTGCCCCTCCTTTTATAAAGGAAAATTCTGTCAAATACTTGAATCTTGCATCTTTCACCAAGTTGATATCACATTTTGCTCCAGGGAAATCCATTGCCCCACAGGAACTGCAGCCTAATAATTATGAAGGTACTAGAGTATTCTTACACTCCTGGAACTCAATCCAATAATCTCATAAACTTTAGATGAGGGAGTAAATTCACTTCTGTCCATCCGTGAATGAACCTCGGTTTAGACCTTCTCCCTCCAACCATCATCCACAGTGCTGCCCAATTATGGCTACATTCCTAAAATGAGGTCCAAATACTTCTCATCTCAAGAAGTTTTTGTTGTTGTTAAGTAATATCCAACTCATCATGACCTCATTCTTTTTTCCTTTGCTTTTTTTACTTAATAGTAAATTACACATAAAGGTAATTTTCAATATTCATTTTTGTAAGAGTTTAAGTTCCAAGTTTTTTCTCTATTTTTCCCTTCCCTCCCTCCAAGAGGAAAGAGCTCCCCAAGACAGCAAGCAATTTGATATAGTTTATACATGTACAATCATTCTAAACATATTTCCATATTATCATGATGTGAAAGAAAAATCAGAACAAAAGGGAAAAACCACAAGAAAGAAAAAGCAAACAAACAAACAAGGTGATAATAGTATGCTTCCATCCTCATTCAAACTCCATAGTTTTCCCTCTGGATGCAGATAGTATTTTCCATCCCAAGTTTTGGAATTGTCTTGGATCACTGTATTGCTAAAAAGAGCTGAATCTATCATAGTTGATCAATATATAATCTTGCTATTATCGTGTACAATGTTCTCCCGGTTCTGTTCTCTTAGCATCTGTTTATGTAAGCATGACCCTATTCTTACCAAAGATAATGGAGTGGTTTGCCCTTTCCTTCTCCCGCTCATTTTACAAATGAGGAAATTGAGACAAACAAGAGTAAGTGACTTTCCCAGGGTCACACAGTTAGTAAGTGTGGAGGGGGAATTTGAACTTGCTTCCCGGTCCAGTGCTCTATCACTGTGCTACTCAGCTGTTCCACACTTTAGTTGTTCCCTGTTGAAAATTTCTCTTTGGCATTTGGCATTCTTCACAACTTTTCTCCCAGTGTTGGGAACATAATCCCTTTATCTCTTAGAATTCCCAGCTTCCTTTAAAGTCTAACTCAATATGCCCATCAGTTGAGGAATAGCTGGATAAATTGTTATATGAATGTAATGCAATATTATTATTGTATAAAAATAATAAGCTAGCTGATTCAGAAAAACCTGAAAAAACTTAAGTGAACTGATACTGAGTGAAGTGAGCAGAACCAGGAGAATATTGTGCACAGAAACAGCAAAATTATATGATTAACTATTATAGTCTTAGCTCTTCTCAGCAATCCATTGATCTAAGACAATTGCAATAGATTTGGGATGGAAAATGCCATCTGCATCCAGAGGGAGAACTAAGAAGATTGAATACAGATTGAGGCATACTATTTTCACCTTTTTTTATTTGCTTTTTCTTTCTTGTGACTTTTCCCTTTTGTTCTGGTTTTTCTTTCATATTATTACCAATATAATAATATGTTTAAAATGATTATATAAATATAGCATATCAGAGTGTTATCTTGGGGTGGGGGGAAGTAAGGAAGGGAGGGGAAAAACTTTGGAACTCAAAATCTTACAAAAATGATTGTTGCCCTATATATTTACATGTTTTTGAACTCAGATCCTCCTCATTCTAGGGCCAGTGCTCTATCCACTGTGCCATCTAAATGCCCTGATATTTACATGTATTTGGAAAAATAATTACTGTTCAAAAAGCCTAATTCAAATGCTTTCTTTTACATGAGGTTTATTCTGATTCCCTGAATTGCAAGTGCTTTCCCATGACCACAAAGTACTTTGTTTTGCTTTAGATCTATTTTTGCATTTACTTAGCAATGTACATATTGCCTCTCTCCAAGAGTAAGCTCTTTGAAAGCAGGGATTGTTTCATTTTTGGGTTTGCAGACTCACAGCTTGGCTTAGTGCCTGGCACATGGTATGTGAATGAATGATGCTTCTTGAATGAATGAACGATACCTCTGTGGGATATGAGATGTATTCAAGAACACATCATTTTACTGCATCTAAACACTCATATGACTGCAGGCAAATTCCTTAATTTTGCCTCATTACTTCTGCTAATGATATCAGCACTAGAATAAGCATATTTATTTTTCAAACTTAGCAATTTTTTTTATCATTACAGTCCTTAGACCAAGAATGAGAAATGCTTGAAAAATCTGCAGAGCTGTCTAAGATTACTCAAAGATTAGGGGGGGAAGCAAGATTATATTTCTATATCCTCAACGCAATGGGAGCTTTCCCCCTCTCCTTTAAAAACTGTAAAACAAGTTATTCAATTACATTCATTTCTTTTTTTGCACACCAGTTTATGTTTGATTAAACATAGCACATGCAAATCCAGGTGGATGCTGTGCTGCAAGAACACCAACTTCTTGAACACTTTTATTCTCTGAACACTCTACAGCAGTGGCGTGAATGCTGCATTACAATTTTAGTGATGGTAAATTATTAAAAATCTAGCTAAACCTCTGGGGGCAGTAAGATTTTACATTCTCTGCTATTGTATTTCCCTCCGAAATGGATTCTTCTTTCTTACCCTTAGCCACTGCTCTGTGTGGAGGTGACCCTGAATTCTCAAAGTCTAAGCCAGAAAAATATAAATGTTACCAGCCTTACTAAGACCAGCTAACAAACTGCATGTTTGTTGTTTTTTGGGGGGAAGCCTATCTAAACCCAGAAAGACTCATCCCCAAAAGAGAAATTATTTTTAGCCCAGGAACTCATAAAGCAGTTCCAAGATCCTAAACTCAGAGATTATTTATTCTAATTAACCCCTTCATTTTACAAATGTATAATACAAGGGTCCAGAGAAGTTACCTGATCTCAATGTCACAATTGGCTGAGCCAGAATCTGGACTTCCACTATAACACATTATCTTTCTCTCGAAGAGACTACAATCTGCCTCAGTAGGGGGAACATTCACATTAATGAATTCCAGATCTCTTAAAATACTTAAATGCCCTTTACCTCATTTTGTTTATTTAGTGATGTCCAACCCTCTTGGACTTAATGAATCACACTGTTCTTGGGATTTTCTTAACATATTGAATTGTTTTTGCCATTTCCTTCTCCAGTGGATTAAGGCAAACAGGATTAAGTAACTTGCTGAAGATCACAAAGCTAGTAAAGTGTTTGAGGTCACATTTGAATTCAGGTCTTCTCAACATTGGGCCCAGTGTTCTATCCCCAGAACCATCTAGCTGTCTTCTCCGTGATCTTAACCTAAAATTATTCTCCTCTTTCCTTCAGCTCCTTTTCTATTTGAGTCTGACTTGAACTTTGGGTAATCCTTATTATTGATCCCTCAATAATGTTCGTTATTATTTATCAGAGAAATGCAAATTAAGAAAACTCTGAGGTACCACTACACATCTCTCATATTAGTTAAAATTACAAGAAAAGATAATGATAAATGTTGGAGGGGATATGGGAAAACTGGGACACTACTGCACTATTAGTGGAGTTGTGAACTGATCCAACCATTCTGGAGAGCAATTTGGAACTACTCCCAAAGATCTATCAAACTGTGCATACCTTTGACGCAGCAATGTTTCTATTGGCCCTGTATCCCAAAGAGATCTTAGTGTAAAGAGACTCACATGTGCAAAACTGTGGTACCTTTTTTTGTAATGGAAAGGAACTGAAACTGAGTGGATGCCTATTAGTTGTAGAATGGCTAAATAAGTTATGATATATGAATGTCATTGAACATTATTGTTCTATAAGAAACGATCAGCAGGATGATTTCAGAGAAGCCTGGAGAGACTTACATGAACTGATGCTGAGTGAAATGAGCAGAACCAGGAGATCATTGTATGTAAAAACAAGAAGATTATGTGATGATCGATTCTGATGGACTTGGCTCTTTTCAACAATGAGGTGATTCAGGTCAGTTCCAATAGACTTGTGATGGAGAGAGCCATCTGTACCTGGAGAGGGGACTGTGGGGACTAAATATGGATCATAACATAGTATTTTGCCTTTTTTTTTGTTTTTTTGCTTTTTGTTTTTTTCTCATTCCCCCCCCCCCTTACTGTCTAGGGGAGGTGGAGGGGGAAAGAAGGGAGAAAAATTTGGAACTCAAAGTTTTGCAAAATTGAATGTTGAAAGCTATATATTTAAAAAATAAAAAGCTATTATTTAAAAATAATAATAATAATTTTTGTTAGTAGTCAGTCTTTTTTTTTTTCCAAGGCATGTCTCTGGTTGATATCATTATGTTCTGGAAAATCCAGGTGCTTAAATAAGAGAGAATTAGACACTAAAATCAGCTAGGAAGACTGCATTGCCATTTTAATTCTGGGTGAGGTTAAAGTCATCTTAGTTTTCTGGCAATCAGACACTGCCCTCGGTAGCTGCCATTTCATCAAGGGGCCTAGCAGACTCCTCTTTTCATACGACCTCTGGTTTTCTTCTAAAGCTTGGCTCAGAAGCAGCAGCTTCTTTTCAATCCCAGCTCAGTTATCCTAAAGAAGAAGGTCTCCCAATCAATCTTGCTTCTGTTACCATGAATTTTAAATAATAACTACTCTCCTCTTTCTCTATTACTCCCTGTATGTTTCAGACTGCAGCTTTTACAAGATCATATTTCTTCACATTTTAATACAATTATTTTAAATGGACAAGATAATGTTGAGAGTCTTATTTAAAATGTATGCAGGTATAAAATGAACAATAGTGTTTTTTATATTTAACACCAGATGGAGCAATAGAAAGGAAATTTAACAACAGAATTGGAGTGGAAGTGTCTTATGTGCTTATAATGGACTATAGTTTTAAGCACCTGGTTCCCTTTGAATAAATAATCACATCTAAAACGGATTGGCTGTTATTACTCTAAGTTTAGATTACTGAGATTTTGCAGATTCTAAAGTGCAGGGATTAAAGTATATTGTACTAGGATTGAAAGAAAATCTGATTTTTAGTCTAGTTCTTCCATTAATTCACTTATACCCCAGATCATTTACTTAACCCTTCTGGCCTTTGTTTCCCCATATGTCAAATAAAGGGAGTGAATTAGCTGATCTCTAAGATGCCCTAATGTTTTACTAATATGAAATTTTGTACATTTAAAATATTTTAATATACATGTTTCATGTAGCAGAAAGGTCAAGGACTGCTTCATTTTTTTAATTAAAGCTTTTTATTTTTCAAAACATATGCATGGATAATTCTTTGATATTAACCTTTACAAAACCTTGTGTTCCAATTCCCCCCCCTTTCCTTGTCCCCTCCCCAGAAGGCAAGTAATCCAATATATGTTAAACATGGTAGAAATATGTGTTAAATCCAACATATGCACACATATTTGTATAACTATCTTGCTGCACAAGAAAAATCAAATCAAACCAGAAAAAAAAAGAAAAGCAAAACAAAATGCAAGCAAACAACAAAAAAAGTGAAAAATGCTATGTTGTGAACCAAACTCAGTTCCCACAGTCCTCTCTCTGGGTGTAGATGGCTTTCTTCACCACAAGATCATTGGAACTGATCTGAATCATCTCATTGTTGAAGAGAGCCATGAAGGACTGTTTCATTTTTGCCTTGGTATTTTCTCAGCACTTAGCATAATAGGTACTCAAGAAATGATTATTGATTGATTGGATTATTAATCTGCAAATTTTACCAAAAGGTTTCTGACAATTTATAGAAAAATAAGGCAAATTCAAGATGACTAAACGAGTTCTTAACTACTTTGTTAAATTTGGGCCCCTTTTGGCAATCTGGATTGAGCCTATGGGTGCCTTCTTAAAATATTGTTTTTTATTGCTGAATGAAATGAGCAGGACTAGGAGATCATTATATACTTCAACAACGATACTATATGATGATCAATTCTGATGGACGTGGCCCTCTTCAACAATGAGATGAGCTAAATCAGTTCCAATAGAGCAGTAATGAACTGAACCAGCTACACCCAGCGAAAGAACTCTGGGAGATGACTATGACCACTACATAGAATTCCCTTCCTCTATTTTTTGTCTGCCTGCATTTTTGATTTCCTTCACAGGCTAATTGTACACTGTTTCAAAGTCCGATTTTATATATATATATATATATATATATATATATATATATATATATATATATATATATATGTATATATAAAATGTATTTAACTTATACTTTAACATATTTAACATGTATTGGTGAATCTGCCATCTGGAGGAAGGGGTAAAAAAATGTTGTTTATATATGCATTTGTTGTTGTTCATGTCTGATCTGTTGTGACTCTATTTAGGGTTTTTTGGGGCAAAGAAACTGAGTAGTTTGTTATTTCTTTCTCCATCTCATTTTACAAATGAGGAGACTGAGGCAGAGTTAGTAACTTGCCCAACTCACACAAATCTGAAGCCAGATCTGAACTCAGAAAAAGAAGTCTTCTTGATTTCAGGATAGGTACTCAACCATTATGCTCCCTAGCTGCCCTAGGCATTTATTAAGTAGTGACTACAAGGCATTGTGCCAAGCACTAGAAACACAAATGCGAACAAGCAAAAAAAAAAAAAATTAGTCTCTGGCTTCAAGAAGCTTGCTTTCTAAAGGGGAAGACAACACTTAAAAGAGACCTGAAAAGCATTGTAGTGGGAAATCTGGTAGGACCCGTACAAAGTCTCTTCCAGTTTAACAGTCTGCAAAGATAAATTTCATTTTGATTTCATCTGTAAATTAGTCAGAAAGCAAAGCAGAGGTCTAAAATAAATTAACCTAATCCCAAAAGAATCAGATATCATACTTAAAGAAATTCCTCTGAAATTTCCTATTACCTTTGTGTTCTATTTTCTTAACAATCTCTGTCTTTGGGGAAATTGTAAGGCAGAATCAATTTCCCCAACAAACAGGTCCCTGAAATACCTTTTAAAGTTAAATGACCCAGTCAAATGATCTTTTGCAACTTGGATAGCTATAGGCAAAGCTTACTGACCAACTCATGCATTCTCTTTGCCTTCTACCAAGGGGATGAATTGAAAAGTCAAGCATGGTGAGAAGGAGGAATAATTCCCAGAGTCACTATTCAATAAAAAGGTGCAATTAATTGACTGAACTTGACTTCAATAATAATAAATAAGAACTACTGGCAAGCTAGTACACAAATATTTTCCAACTTCCTTCTGGAAAGTCATCCACAACTAAAAATCTACTTTGCAAAAATACTCATGAAGGTGATCTATCTCTCTAGTGGCATAGGTAACATGAAATTCTGGTGGTTATACCCTATCTACTTTGTTGAGTACCTACAATTCAAATTAATTCAATTCAGCTGGCATCTACTTATTAATCTTCTCCAGTAGATAGGCACAGTATTAGGTATCTTGTTCAAGGAAGGGCCAGTGACTGAGATAATCCAAAGACTTAAGAAAATAGGATTGAGGAAAGGGAGCCCAAATTAGGAGAAGAACAAACATAAACTAAATATATACATCTGCTTAGTATCACAGTATCAGCCAGATACCAAGATACAAGGGCATAAAGGATTCAGGGTTAAGGCAAATTACAGAAAGAGCTGGATTGTTGACCATTTGTCTGAAGCCTGGTTCTTCAGAGTCTCTATATTCATACTAGTTACATTCACCATATTGCACCTTGATATAGAGACATGGTTAAGAGCACAGTCTACCAAACTTCCTTCTCAAATAGCCACCAAAGCTATAATGAGGATTTTTTGCCAAGTAAAACAAACTATACCTAAAGTATCATAAAGGAATTTCATTTTGGGGTTAGGGTAAAAGGCTAGGCTAGGATCAAAAAGCAATATAACTAGTATGAGGCTACTGGTGAGATGTGGAGGAAATAGAGTGGTAAAGGAACACATTTATATATGAGGCTTTGTAGTGCTATTAAAGAAAAATTGATTTAGGAGTAAGAGGACATGGCTTCCCATTCTCCTACCTCTGTAACCTATGATCAAACTATGATCAAATCATTTGAACTTCCCAGCTATCAATTTTCCTATTTGTACAGAGGGATTATGAGACCCATTCCAGTTCTAGGTAGTCAATCCTGTACTTTCCTCATGCCAAGCCCATAAAATTATTTCCCTTTTTTTATAGAACAAAATTAAGACTCAGAAAAATTAAATGATTTGCTCATTAAGACTCAGAAAAATTAAATGATTTGCTCAAAACCATACAGTTATTAACTTTGAAAGCAAACCCAGGTCTTCTGATCCTAGACCCATTTCTCTTTCAGTCATGTAATGTTCCATCTTACATACAAGATTGGTATCTTTATAATATGTACATTTACACATATAATGTTAATGGCTTACAACCAATCCTGATTAAATTACTATAGAATTGTGATGGTTTGGGCTGCTTTTCTGTGATGGAGAATCAACTATGTGATTTGAGTGAGTAGTTCCCTTTTATTGTCTTGCTTGTCCATAAAATACCTACTTTATGTGCCAAGAAATATATAAACATATGGCATAATATTGGTTTTTCAGTAACATAGGTTAAACCAGAGAGGGATATATATAAAGGAATCCCATCTTGACAGTATTTATGGAAAGATTAAGGTTTGTTAACAGTTTTCCCCATATCTCCTAAGTCACACCTACCACACAAACTTTGGGGCATTCAGAGATGTGTTCCAGTAACCCGAGGGTAGCATATGAAAGTAATTCAATTGAAAACAATTATGTCACTAACTTTTAAAATGTGATGATACAGTAACAGAAATATTATAATCATCAACTGTGAAGTAGTTGGCTACTCTGATCAATACAATGATCCAAGACAGTTCTAAAGGACTTTTGATGAAAAATGCTATTTTCAGAGACAGAGAGATATCTAATGTATTCTAAAGTCAAAACATGCTTTTTAAATCTTCTTTTGGCTCTTGCTTTTTTATCACTTTTTTGCAATAAAATATGTTTTACATGACTTTACATAAATGATACCACATTGTTTGCCTTCTCAATGAATGGAGGAGAGGCAGGAGGAAGGGAGAGAATTTGAAACTCAAAATTTTACCAAAATAAATACATAGATAATTCAATAAACAGAAAGATAAATGTGGTGGTAGTTATAATTCTTTGTCTAAAGAACTCAACAGAGCATAAATCCATGATCTTTGGCCATGGGTCTTCAGTAGATTGGAATTTTAAAAAAAAACATAGAATTATAACCATCTAGATATACAAAGAACCTCAGAGATCATAAAGTCCAACTTATTATTTCAGGTAAGGAAACTCCTCCCTCAAGCCAGATCTCCTTTTCTCCCTATTCAACAAAATCATTATCTCATTATCCCTTCTCTATGTCATTATTTATCATCTTATCATAAATTCACTAACCAAAAACTATTTAGCCAGCTGATGAACCTAAAAGCCTCCTTAGAGAGGTTTCTTACCTTTAGGTCTAAGAACTTGCTTTTTGATAACTACATCTCAACATTTTTTTAAATAATCTTCTGTTAATGTTATGGATTTAAACAACATTATTCTGGGAAGGGATTCATAGGTTTCACTGGGCTGCCAAAGGAGTCCCTTATACATGAAAAATTTTAAATGCATCTACCCAAAGAAATTTGATTTGCTGAAATTTGGGATATTTTTGGAATTTTTTTTCTTTTTCTTTCTTTCCTTCCTTCCTCTCTCTTTCCTGCTCTCCCTCCCTCCTTTCCTTCTTTTCTCCCTCCTTCCCTTCCTCCTTCCCTTTTTCCCTCCTTCCCTCTCTCCCTCTCTTTATCCCTTCCTTCCCTCCTTTCTTTATTTTCTTCCTTCCTTTCTTCCTTCCTCTCTTTCCAAATAAGATAAAGTTTTACCTTGAGTTCAAGGACTCATTATTTTTTAAAAGTGAATCAACTTTCTGAGGACTATCCTGATTAGTAAATAAACAAGTGCTAATTACACATAGCCACCTTTAGTCTATGCTTTTACTTCCATCTAGCCCCAGCATCTTGTCATCTGCCCTGCTGCTATGGTACTTTCTTTAATTTCAGCCTTCTAACATTTTTTCTCTCCCACATTCTCGCTTTGAGCTTGTTCTTACAAGCCTACAAGGGTAGGGGATCCTACCACAAAAAAAAAAAAAAAAAAAAAAAAAAAAAAAAGTGAAAGTAGTTCGTAGTCTTTAAAATCTTACATTCTACTTAAAGGGGGAATATGGATAGGAGGAACAACATGTGCACAAGTCAATACATGTAAAACATATACAAGTAATTTGGGGACAGGGATCTGTTACAGAGGGAAGAACCTTGCCTTTAGGGCATATCCCTTAGGAGATAAGGAAGCAACATTTAAGCTGCACCTTAACTGAAGTCAAGAGTTATAAGTAGCCAGGATGAGGAAGGAGGGCATTCCAAGCATGGCAAAGAACCTAGAAAAAAAGGTATGGGTGCACTGAATGGAAAACCCTGCAGGAGAAATAGCAAGCCTTTCTTGTTTCCTCTTAATTGGCAGGATTCTTTGACCCCATATTCAGTCAAGACAACTCCTTCCTAGAAAGAGTATGGAAGAGCAATTGGTATAATTATTTGCTTTTTAATAGTATGGGTTAACTAAAAATGTCTTTTTAGTGAATGTTAAGCTGTTAGTAACTTTGGGTGCCTATAAGAAAATGAGATGGAGTCTTCAATCAACCCCTATAGAAGAAAGGATAGACTTTCATTAGACACTTCTAACAAAGCCAAATTTTGGTATTGTTCCACTAAGGGACCCCTATAAAAGAAGAGATTTTGGCCCATGGGACATTAGTAAGTTGTGGTGGTGTGTGGGGTGAGTACCTGTGTTTACTCAGGCCTCAAGACAGATTGTCTAAAAAAAGTCTTATGACCTCTTAGCTGGCTTAATACAGATGGCTCCAGCCTTTGATGGAGACTAATAAATAAGGTGTTGTCATCTGTGCTGTGGATCTGGTCATTATGTTTGTTCTTATATCAGGAGACCAAATTTGAATTGCTTATATTATCTACATTATATGAATCATACATTTAAGAAACATGTATTGTTTTGCATTTTATGTTTTGTGTTAAGTTCCCCAATGGTGGTTTGTATGGTCAGAGTTGTTTTAAATATCTCATTTGACCCTTACAACAACTCTGCAAGGTAAATGCTGTTATATTATTTTCATTTTATAGATGAAGAGATTAAGACAAACAAGGGTTAAAAAGACCTGTTCAGGCTCACACAGTTAATAAGTGTCTGGGGCTAGATTGAATTCAGGTCTTCCTGGCTCCAGGGCCAGTGCACTATGATCTACTGCACAATTTAGCTGCCCTGTAAGTAAAGCCATTTTATTACATTTTATGTTCCACCAGTAGCTCATTGTATTCTAACCCCCAATCTGATCACTAAGCCTACTTGAGTGAGATCTGGTCCTGAACAAAAACCATTGCAAAAATTTAGGTGAGAAGTCTTCAGAGCCAAGATGGCGGAGTAAAGTCCAGGTGAGAGGTAATGAGAGTTGGAAGCAGAGTGGTAGCCACGAGAGGAAAATTGATGGTGGATATGACAGATGTGGACACAGAAATGATAGGATTTGGCAAATCCTCCTATATGTGAGATGAGAGATAGGAAGGAGCTAAGAACCACATGGACCAAGTTTGTAGATTTGACTTGAAGGATGATCTCCACAGAAATCAGGAAGTTCAGAAAAGAGATGAATTGGGATTGAGAAGATAATGTGAGATTTGTGTGATTAATGTGATGCATGTTGCTACCACATCTGTGCCTTCTTATCTCTCTGCCCCACCCAGAAATAAAACATTATGAGAGGTTTTTACTCACTGAGCACTTGCCCAGAGCACAGAGTCTAACCTCTGAGGATTCTGTACCACGGTCATGAGGTGATCTGGAGGACAATGATTAGGTATGTGCTGATGGGAGAATGAGAGATTTCCCTAATATAGTTACTGTTGTTACAGTTATAGTTGTTACAGTGAGTAACTAGATTGCAGATAGATTATAACTACTCTGAAGGGTTAAAGTCCAGTATAAAAAGGATAATAATAAAGGTTCATACAGTTCTAGAATGGGGTAAAATGAGGAGTATTAAATTAATGAATAAAGGGCAGATATGACTATATTGGAGTAAATCCTACACTTCTAGCCCAGGCAAGATAAGATAAAATAACATTAATCTTTTTTTTTTCTTTAATTGAAGAATGGTTTCATAGGTTTTCCTTGGAGAGGCAAATAAAGGTATTGGTAGAGTTGGTTTTTAATATATGTCCAAACTCAACAGGCCAGATCATATCATGTCACGATGCTTATGATAAGTAGAGGATATTCTAAAAGTGATTGTTGGGTGGCATTTCATCAAATAAAAGTTTTAGGAAGGAACTCACCAAATGGGAGGAGGAGCCCAATAGGAGTAGATGAATCTCCAAGATGAGGAGGCATTTGAGGAATAACTGGTACAAAACCCAAATGCTATCCAAAAAAATCAAATCAGTAACTACTGATTCATTTTTTCTTTCATATTGCCACAAAAATCTTCATGAAGAACATTTGTTTATATCAGGTGTTCTCAAAATATGGTCTGGGGACTCCTGAACATTCCCAAAGTCTTTACAGGAGGTATGTAAGAACAACATTTCTAAGATATAGATATTGATATATATATATATAATCCTCATAAGTGACAATTTTGGGGGAAAATAATCTTCAAAAAATTTTAAGAAGATAAAGGGATCATGAGGCCAAAAAGTTTGAGAATTACTGGCCTATACATATAGAAATGACAGAATCACAGGAATTTAAAAAATCCTTAGAAGCCATCCAGTCCAATCTGTAAGAATGTCCCCTAAAACATATCTGACAAAGTCAGCCTCTACTTTAAGATCCCCAGTGAAATAAGATCCACTACCTTCCTGAAATAAGATCCACTATCTTCCAAAGCAACCTTTCCACCAGTGGCTACATCTATTAGGAAATCTTTTTCTTCATAAAGCCTGAATCTTCCTCTTCACAACTTCCATCTGCTTTTAATTCTGCCCTCCAGACTAAAGCAGAACAAGCTCAACTCCTTGTTCCGTATGAAACACTTCAAATACTTGAATATAACTATAATGTTATGTTCTCCTAATGAAACTTCTTTCCTCTTCTCCTGCCATCCAAATTCAGGCTCAGCTCATGGTTAAGATGTAACTTATGATTATTATGTGATAATTGAATGGTGTACCTTGTTTTAAAATAATAGATTAGATAAAAGGACCTCGACTACAAATTGCATGTCAAGAAGATAATCATGTTAGGAAACTCTTGAACCAAAAGCTCAATGAACAAATTTTAGCAAGGATCATTAAAAAGAAAATGTTTCAATATGGCAATGAATCCAAGATCTTATCCATACAGATTTTCCCCAGGATGATCACACTCCTTCAATGCCTTTATATGCTGTGCAACTTTTGTGTTTGTCCTTACATATATTCACTATGAAGGTCTACCCAATGTTTTGGAGAACTTTTCATATATCATTCTATGTTTGCTGGATATAAAAGCAACATGTGTACTGACCATCAGTTATAACAGATTAAAGGAGAATGAGAGGAAAAAAAGACATCCAGGTAGGTATACCACAAATATTCTAAACAGAAGGAGGAGTGATGAGATCAGAAAGCTGGCAAAGAAACATGAAATAGGAGTGATGAGCAATTTCAACTATCTAGATATTTATCTAGACATGGAGTTCTTTTTCTCACTATTGAGAGTAAAGAAATTGATTAATAATTCATAAAATCATAAAATTAAAAATCATGATGTAGCTTACTAGTCCCTATCCTAAAAAAGAAGAAGAAGAAGAGGAAAAAAAGTACTTCTATACTTATGATTCTGACAAATGAGGAAGCATTGCTAAATTTTAAATGATTGGAATGTTAGAGAAAATGACCAAAATAATATCTTGAAGTTAATAAGTGCCCCCTGTCCTTCCTTACCTTTCCTTCTAGTATTTCTCATTTCTCCCCTACCTTCTTGGTTCTTTCAAGATCATCACAACATAACAACCCTACTCCTAGGTCATCAGTCTACATTTACTCTGTCTATAACCCCTGAGAAGATTAGGATTATGGAAAAAAAAAAAGAACCTTATATCACCTTCCCCAATAGAATATAAATAATTCATCAATACAAAATCCCTTTGTAGTGCTCACTTATAGTCATCCTTTTATGTTTCTCTTGGATTTTCTGTATTGCAAAGTTTCTATTCTGCTCTAGTCTTTTTATGAAAAATGCTTAGAATTCCTCCATTTAATTGAGATTCCATTTTCTTCTATGAGATTATACTCAGTTTTTCTGGGTAAACAATCCTTCGTGTTAGATCTCTATCTTTTGCCTTTTGGAATATCATATTCTGTGCTCTTCACTCTTTTAGGGTGTAGCTGTTACATCTTATATAATTCTGACTAAAATTCCTTCATGCTTGAATTCTTTCTTTCTGTCTGCTGATAGAATTTTTCTTTGACCTAGAAGATCTGAATTCTGCCTATAATGTTTTTAGAAATTTTCATTTTGGGGATTTTTAAAAAAGTAGACACAAGTGGCTTTCTTCTATTTTCACTTTGTCCTCTTATTCTAATATGGCTGAGCTTTCTTTCATAATTTCTTGAATTATGATCTATAGGATCTTTTTTTTTTTTTGGTCAGAACTTTTCTTGGGTAGTCTAATGATTCTTAAGTTATCTCTCTTTCATTTATTATCCAGGTCAATTGTTTTTGTTCTGAGATACTTCATATTTTCTTCTATCTTTTTTTAGTCTTTTAACTTTATTTTAAATATTTCTTGTTTCATGTAATCACTAACTTCTGTTTGGTTTATTCTAATTTTCTGGAAATTAATCTGTTACTTGGGGAAGTTACTGTGCTAAATTGTTAATTTCCTTTTCAAGTCTTTCTTCCAGAGTTCATTTCTTTTCTATTTCTTTCTTCTAGTATTCTCATTTCACTTTCAACTGTTTAAAAGAAAAAATAATTATTGTTTTATTTCTTTAAGAATTTTAAATGATATTATGACCAAATTGTATTTTCCTTTAAGTTTTAATTTGTAGGTGTTTTGGAATTAATTTCCCATTCTAAGTTTGTGTCTTGGGTATAAAATCAATCCAATTGAAATTTTTGCAAAGGGAATGTAAAGGAAAGTTATTGATTAGAAAAAAATTTGCATCAAAAAAATTGTATCAAGTATCTTTGATAAGGTTCTAATATTTAATATATATAAAGAATCAATACAAATATACATGACCAAAAGCCATAAATACAACCAATAGACACCTATGTTCAAAGTTTGGGGGAAAAAATTCTCAAAGTTATTACAAATCGTTCATTAGATATACCATACATATATATGTATATATATATATATATATATATATATATATATATATATATATACATATGAAACATTGCTCTGAATAGCTAATAAGAAGAATGCAAAAGAAAATACCTTTGAACTTTTTTTCTCACTCCTAGAAAATTGGCAAAAAAAAAAGAGAGGTAGAAAAAAATGAATGTTGAAGGAGTTGCAGTGACTCTCATTAATACATTGGTGGAAGACAGTCTAAATATTCTAGAAAACAATTTGAAATTATCATTAATGTAAAATTAAATTATCCAAGCCTATTGACCTAGACCTGTCATTATCAGACATATACTTCCAAAGAAGTCAAAGACAGCATTTTCACCAGACTTTTAGTATATTAAAACACCTCTGGGATATCATGTAAACTAAAATATTCATAGCAACACTTTCTGTAAGAACAAAGGATTAGAAACAAAATAGATAACCAATCACATAGGAAGGAATGGCCAAACAAATGATGGTAACTGAATGTAATGAAGCATTATTACACTGTAAAACTCAATATGCCACATTTTAAAAAGCATAAGAAAATAAAATGAATGGATGCAAAGTAAAATAACAAAGATCACAAAAACAATATGTGAAAAAATTACAATAATGTGAATGAAAAGAAAAAAATGAAACCAAGTAGCGGTAAATTGTCATAACCAAGTTTGGTCTTGAGGAAGAAACAACAAAATTTACCTCCATCCAGTACAAAAGTGGATGCTTATGAATGTGTAACACTGAATGTACTATCAGACTCAACTAATATTTTGCTTAGTTTTCCCAAATTGTTTTTTCTTTCCTTTTCCTATTTTATTCTTAACTACTATGGATGTCTGAATAGATAGGGCTATAGGGACGAAGATATTTGCAAATGAAGGTGATACAAAGGCAACCTAAAACAACATTAGAAAAAAAAGAATAGCATCAGTAATATTACATGCTAGCCAAAGCAACTTTTTTTTGTCGTTGTTGTTTAATGTTTTTGTTGCTGTTGCTATGTTGGAAGTAAGAAGGAAATCCAAGGAGGAATAGAGTGAATGGACTAATAACAAAAGAAAAAGAGAAGGAATAACTACTAACTTATTTTGATTTCTTTACCAAGCAGAGTGATCAGTATACTGGAATAATGAAGCAAAAGTGATTAAGTAGTCATTGAAACCAAATATAAGAGGCAATTGGGTAGGATAGTGAATAAAGCATTGGATTTAGAGTCAAGAAGACCTCAGTCCAAACCCAGGTTCAAATACTTACTAGATGTCACTTACAAGTCACTTAACTTCTATTTCTCTCAGTTTGCTCATCCATAAAATGGAGATAATAATAGCACCTGCCTCTCAGGGTTGTTATGAGGATCAAATGAAATAATAATTAAAAAGTGCTTAGTACAGTACCTAGCACATAATAAATTCTGTATAAATGTTAGCTATAATTATCATCATTATTAATGCAAGAGAGAATATAAATTCTCTCAGTGAATTTACATCATCAGACCTGTACATATTACAGTCTGGGTTTTTGAAAGAACATAAAGATATGATTTCTGAGACATCTGTGAAGTGATCTTTGAAAGCTGTGGAGAAAGAAATATAGCAGGAATAGAAATGGGGGAAAGTTGTCCCAAATTTTAAATTATATGTATATAATTTATATAATCATATATAGCAATACTTTTTGTCCATCTATTGGGAAATGCTGAACAAACTATGGTGAATTGATATAATGGAATTGTGCAGTAAGAAATGATGAATAGAAAAATTCAGTGATACAAGGACAGATTTATATAAATCGATGAAAAGTGAAATAAGTAGAAACAGAAAACAACATACCATGATTACAATAATGTATAATAATGAAAAAAACTCCAACATGAAAGCAAATGATAAATGATTATAAAAACCAGTATTGGTTCAGGAGGACAGATAATGAAATATCCCTTTTTCTCTGAAGAAAATCAGTGGACTGACATTGTCAGGTGAAGTCACTATGTAGGTCAAAGATATCAAACAAGTATATCATAGTCCTAAGTAGCTACAAAATTCTCAAATGCGGCCCAAACCAGATTAAAATAAGTTTAACAAAATAAATAAAAATACATTGAAACATAAAGTTACATTTTAAGACTAAATCAATATATGATCCACAAGGATATTTATGTATTTCTTAATAGTTCTCAGCTTCTATTTGAATTTGACACCACTCTTATAGCGTTGCTTCAGCCAGACTAAACTAATTTCTTTTTTTTTTTTTTTTTGACAGGATTACTCAATTGTTGAATTAAGGAAATTCCATAGTCATAGAACACCTGGATTTCAGATAGGGAGTTTTAAAAGGCTCTCATGCTATCTTTATGGTCAAAATAGAGGAATCTGGGATAGATGATAATACAGTTGGTGAATTCAGAAATTTTTGAATGGATTCAAAAAGTTATGACTATCAGTTATAACTGATAGATCAACATAAACCTAAAATTAAATTCTAGTAGATATATGTGTGTGTGTGTGTGTGTGTACATAATGTTTATCACAAAAAAAAAAAAAAACCCACTGAGGGTTAGCTAGTATGTTTTATGACAGAACTAAGAAGATCCATAAAAGTGTTAAGCTGCTTAGGTAAAATAACAGGGCAAATCTAACAAATTTAATAAATATAAATGTAAAGTCACCTACTTGGGTATAAAAAATCAATTACATAAATAAAGGGTGGAAGAGATATCATTTAAGTGGAAAAATCTTGAGGATTTAACAAACTGCAAATACAAGATAATATTACAGTGAGATGTAGTAACAAAAATATCTACTGTTATCATGGTCTGCATACATAAAAGGCCCCAAAAGGGGGTGAGGTGCAGTTCTACTGTGCTCTGTCCCAGTCAGACATCATCAGAAGGATTGTATTTAGTTCTGGATATTACATTTTAGGAGACATTGACAAACTGGAGTTCACCCCAAATCAGAATGGTAAAGGGACTGGAAATTGTCACAGAGGAACTGAGGATATTCAGGCTAAAGAAGATAGTGTTTAGTGAGGACTCTATCTTTTAAATATCTGAAAGACATTTATGTGGGAAGGAGTTAAACTTGTTTTTCTTCATCCCAGAAGGCAGAAGTAGGTGCAATAAGATTGCAGAAATGTAGATTTCAGCTTGATATAAGTAAATACTTCCAAATGGTTATTAGAGTTATCTAATGATAAAATGTGTTGCCTCAGGAGTTGTGAGATCCCCAACAATAGATATTTCCAAGTGTGGATAAATGGCCACTGTTTACGGATTTTGCTAAAGGATAGTTCTGTTCAGGTATGGATTCAACTAAATGACTTCTAAGGTCCAACTTAGTTGCTAAGGTTGCAACTTTGAAACTATGTATTTAGATAATGGATTTTTATAAAAGGGCTCTACTAAAAAAATTATATAAATGTAAGATATTATGAAGTTGGACCCACCATGTTTATCTAGTAACATCATATCTTTATATCCTACTTTACTTATATAACTCCATAATTTATATAATCATATAATTATTGGCATTTCAGTTTGATTTTAATTATTTTTATAGCCTTCTAATTGGTCTCCCTGCTTCAAGACTCTCCCTACTCCATTCCATCCTTCACTCAATTGCCAAAGTAATTTTTCGAAGTGCAATCTGACTCTACTCCCCTGTCCCTCCATTTAATAAATTGTAATAGGTCACTATTACTTCCAGAATTGAACATAAAATCCTCTGGTTAGTATTTAAAGTTCTCTACAAACTGACACAATCTAGGTATGTTGGTCTTCTTGCTAGTCATTTCTCTCATTACAACACTATCGCTACATTCTATGATATTGCATTGGCTCTCCCCCATTGTCCCCCATTCCCTGATTTCCTCCCAAGACTCAATTTAAATATGCTCCAGAAGTCTTTCCTGTCCTTTCCCCTTTTACCAGTACCTTCTCCCAGAAACTATCTTTCATTTACCTTACATATGTTATACCATATAGTTTTTTGCATGTTATCTCTTCCTAACAGAATGTGAGGGGATATTTTTGTCTTTCTTTTTATTGCTAGTGATTAGCACAATAAGTATTTAAGTGGCACGTAATAAGCAATTATTTAATAAACATTTGTTGACTGATTAATGACTCTGTGGAACTCAGAAGCTCTCAACATATAGGAATGGGAAGAAGGTTTTTAAAAGGAGAAGAGAAAAAGACAATAGCTAATAATAACTTACACTTATATTATACTTTAAATACATCATTTCACTTGATTCCCACAATACTGTGATGTAAGGGCTGTTATCATCATCCCTGTTTTATAGGAGGAAGCTGAGGCTCAGAGAGCTCAATGACTTTCTCAGGTCACACAGCTAGTATTCAGAAATGGAATTTAATTTAGGTCATTCTTGTTCCATATCTAGCTCTCTTTCCACTGTCCCCTGATACTTTTCAGCTAATGGTTACCTGAAATCATTTCCCTGAAGAGCAGGGAATAGGAGACCCTGCATAAGTAGGGAAGTATTAGTTATATGGAAGAAAGGGTATCCCTTGAAACTTTAGCAAATCTGAAAGGAAGTGGAAAAATATTGAAGTGTAAAAGGAAAGGGCTTTAGTTGCAAACTAAACATGCATTTTAGAAAGAGTCTGAAGCTTGAATAACTTGATTTCATAAGAATAGGGAATTGAACTTGTCCCTAGTGCACAGGCTTTTATCCCTATCTTTTATCTCATCTGCATAAGACCCTAAAAGGAACCAGGGAGGGGTAACTGATTGAATAAGGATTGATCATCATTAGATAAGGTGAAGTACTAGCACTGAACCAAAAATTAGCATTAAAGACTAGATCATTATCACTTCTTGATATGAGATGATAAACTTCTGAAGATTCTGCTAATTCTAAATTAAAGGTTATTGCCCAAGCTGAAAGAGAACAATTGCATTCCAGTTGAAGAGAGCATAGGACTGCCTACCAGCAGTCCACAAAAAGATGAATTTAGGGAGTCCATCAGATGGACCCATTCAACAAAGGTGCTTTTTTTCTGAGCAGAGTCAAGCTCTGAGCTATTGCTCTAAAAAATGATTGAATAAAGTTCACACTTCCACCAGTAGTGTCTTAATGTCCCAATTTTCCCACATCTCCTTAAACATTTGTCATTTTAGCCAATCTGATATATGTGAGATGATCTCTCAAAGTTGTTTTAATTTACATTTTCTAATCAATAATGATTTAGAGCATTTTTTCATATGACTATATATAGTTTTGATTTCTTCAAAAACTACCTATTTATATCATTTGACTATTTATCAATTTGGGAATTACTCATATTTTTATAAATTTGACAATGTTCCCTAAATTTGAACTATGAAATCTTTATCAGAGAAACTAGTTATAAATCCCCCCCTTTTTTTGCTTTCCTTCTAATATTGGCTCTTTGGTTTTATTTGTATACAACCTTTTAAAGTTAATGTAATAAAAATGATCCATTTCACATCTCACAATATTCTCAATCTCTTGTGTAATCATAAATTCTTCTTCTATAAATAGGTCTGAGGATAGGCAATAATGTTCTTCTAGTTTTTTTGCGAGACCTCTCTTTATATCTTATGATATCTCCCTTTATATATGTATCTATTTTGACCTTATCTTGGTAAATGGCATAAGGTACTGATCTGTACCAAAACTTCTGCTAGGCTTGTTTTCCAGTTTTCCCAATAATTTGTACCAAATAGTGTATTCTTATTCCAAAAAACTTAACTGTTTACATTTGTCAAACACAAGGTTACTATAGTAATTTACTACTTTATAGTTATGGCTACTATATTCCATTGAGCCATCTTTCTATTTCTTAGCCAGTACCAGACAGTTTTGATAATTACTGTCTTATAATATAGTTTATGTTTTCATGCTACTAGGCCTACTTTCTTTATGTTTTTTCATTAATTCTCTTTATCTTCTTGACTTTTTATGCTTCCAAATAAATTTTATTGTTACTTTTCTAGCTCAATAAGGTAATTTTTGGTAACTTGGATGCTTACCTATGAACAATTAATATTTCTCTAATTATTTAAATCTGAACTTTTTTGTATAAAAAGTGTTTTACATTATGTTTATATACTTACAAGGTTTATCTCAGCAGGTATACTCCTAAATATTTTATACATTCCATAGTTATTTTCCAAATCACTAATAATTAGAGAAATGCAAATAAAAATAATTCTATGATTCTGTTATAACCATTAGATTGGAAATGCTAACCAAAAAAGAAAATAAAATGTCAAATGTTGGACAGATGTTGGGAAAACAGACACATTAAAGTGGGGCTGTGAAGTGGTCCAACCATTACCATTCTGGAAAGCAATTGAGAGAGTGCTCCAAGTCACCAAACTGTACACATTTTTTCACCCAACTATGCCACAAATAGAGATCAAAAAAGAGAGAAAGGACTCATATATACAAACATGTTTATAGCAAGGGTTTTTTTTTTAAATAACAACAAGAACAGGATACCAAAGGAGTGTCCATCAATTAGAAAATGGATGAACAAATCATGGCATATGAATGTAAAGGGATACCATTGTGCTACAGAAAAAGATTAAAGGAATAGTTTCAGAGGAACTTGAGAAGACTTTTATGAACTGATACAGAAATAAATAAGAAAAACCAAGGGAATGATATATATAACAACAACAATGTTGTAAAGACAAACAACTTTGAAAAACTTACGAATTCTGATCAATGCAATGAGTAACCATGATTTGAAAATAGCCAATCATGAAGCAAGCTTTGCAAACACAGTGATGATAGATTCAGGTAGCAACATGTGGTTGTTTGCTCTTTGTTCTCAGAGAGGACTATGATATCAGATACCATGACATACACGTGAGCTGGATTTAAGTGAAGGTAGAATGTTAAAATTACCAGCCTCACATTTTTCCCCAAAGTCATCTGGGTCCACTGATAAGATAAAGATGAAAATGACTGGATATTTTTAAACATAGCCAAAGATTATGCATTTTATTACAAGGTTGTTTCTATCTTCTTTCTAGTAGAAGATAGATCAAGTGGGAAGGAGAGAAAATAGATATTTTGTTAATTTGATACACTTAAAGTTAATTTTTCAAAAGAATATAAAGGAAAGAATAGATTGAATAAAAAGTGAAAATTATTTATTGTTTCATCAGATGCTAAGTTTTTTATGGTAATAATAAAAAAGCCTATTCCCTGCTGAGCTCTTGCTTAGCTTTTGGATGAAAGAAATGATGCTATTTCTCTTCCTGGTATAAAAAGAACATCAAAAGCAAAGTGGGATGATATAGTTGATAAAGCTCACAAGAAAGTTAAATGTTTGGGGACTTGAACTCCTCAGCTACCTAAGTATTTCCTCCTTTTTAAGGGAAAAAGTTTTATTAATTGAGAGATTCAGTCTAAGGGGACAAAAGATAAGAAGGAAATGAGGGGAAATGCTATCTGTGACTGAAGTATCATTTTAATGGGGTATTTAACTTTCTATCCCTGTTTCTGAGGAGTCATTTTCTGCAGAGACATGAGGAATAATAGGAGAAACTTTGCTCATTTTGGCAAATTGCTCTAAATTTCCCACAATCTCAGCCTCCTTTTTCAACTCCTGCCCCAACCTCTCTCTTTGGGCACACTTTAATGCATTGAAACATACTTAAAAGGTTGTTTGTGTTACTCACCAAGGCCAGTCTTGTTTACAAGACAGAACTAAAAAGCAATCTTCAAAACTATGACTCGTTATATGTACATTTTTCATCAATGTTCCTTTTTCATGCTATATAACCAATTATTCAAAACTAGGATGATTGGTACTAAATTAGAAAAACAAGAAAGGATGTAAAAAGTGTACCATCTTTCATATTCAGAGTTAAGTTGATCTCCTATATTAATTTGAAAGTTGAAGGTTCATGAATAAGTTGATAGACTTAACAAGATAAATCTATAATACATTAGACTCACTAAATTCAACAAATATTTATTAAATTACTATGAAGTAAAAGGCACAAGCAGCAGAGATATAAAGATAAATATGTAATAAATAGTCTCGCACCTCTAAGACATTTGTATTCCACTAAGGGTTATAACGAACACAGCCAAATATAAAAAAAGTTTTGAATAGTCAAAGCAAAGAAGAGAGACAAATCAAGTACTTTAAAATATTTGATGAGAGAAAGAAAAGGAGCTTTCAGTTGGGGACATCAGGGAAAGCTATATAGAGGAATTAGAACTTGAATAGATCCTAAAAGGAAGAAGAGGATTCCAAAAGTTGGCATCCTAAGCATGGAGAAAAATCTATATGAATGTCCAAGAGAAGAAGACGGCATGTCAAATTAAATATTCAAAGGACAGTGGAGATCATTTAGTCTAACTCCAGAATTTTATAAGAAGCTATTACTCAATAAAGGAAAGATGATTTGCCCCAAGTTGGCATCTGAGTCAAGGCTAGACCTTCCAGCCTAGTGCTCTTTCCTCCAAGCTGACCTATCTTTATATGTGTATGCCTTAATTATTTAAGCCACATAAAAAATTGCTATTGCTTCTTCACGCTAGAACAGAATAGTTGCCAGGCTGAGGAATACTCATCCCCTATCAATTTAAACACTTATATCTAGATTACATCTAGAAACACATTTATATCTAGACCATCTCCATATTCCCATACTTAAAATGGTCAAAGGATACGAACAGACAATTTTCAGATGATGAAATTGAAACTATATCCACTCATATGAGTGTTCCAAATCACTATTGATCAGAGAAATTCAAATTAAGACAACTCTGAGATACCACTACACACCTGTCAGATTGGCTAAGATGACAGGAACAAATAATGATGAATGTTGGAGGGGATGTGGGAAAACTGGGACACTAATACATTGTTGGTGGAGTTGTGAAAGAATACAGCCATTCTGGAGAGCAATTTGGAACTATGCCCCAAAAGTTATCAAACTGTGCATACCCTTTGATCCAGCAGTGCTACTACTGTGCTTATATTCCAAAGAAATACTAAAGAGGGGAAAGGGACCTGTATGTGCCAAAATGTTTGTGGCAGCTCTTTTCATAGTGGCTAGAAACTGAAAAATGAATGGATGCCCATCAATTGGAGAATGGTTGGGTAAATTATGGTATATGAAGGTTATGGAATATTATTGCTCTGTAAGAAATGACCAGGAGGAGGAATACAGAGAGGCTTGGAGAGACTTACATCAACTGATGCTGAGTGAAATGAGCAGAACCAGAAGATCATTATACACTTCAACAATGATACTGTATGAGGATGTATTCTGATGGAAGTGGTTATCTTCAACATAAAGAAGATCCAACTCACTTCCAGTTGATCAATGATGGACAGAAACAACTACACCCAGAGAAGGAACACTGGGAAGTGAATGTAAACTGTTAGCACTACTGTGTATCTACCCAAGTTACTTAGACCTTCGGAATCCAATTCTTAACTTGCAACAAGAAAATTGGATTTACACACATATATTATATCTAGGTTATACTGTAACACATGTAAAATGTATGGGATTGCCTGTCATCTAGGAGAGGGAGTAAAGGGAGGGAGGGGAAAATTTGGAAAAATGAATACAAGAGATAATGTTATAAAAAAATTGCTCATGCATATGTACTGTCAGAAAAATTTATAATTATAAAATTAATAAAAAAAGAAAAAATATATTCCCATACCTATATACATACTTTTATCTGAACTATGTTGGCATATACTTATGCTAGTACATAGAGAACAGAAAATAGGTCCAAATAACACAGTATTACCTTTATATCTATACCCATCCTGGGGTGCAGCCAAAGCTAATTAATGGAATGAAATGACACGAGGATTTAAATTTTAAATGAAAATCACAAAGTTCTTATGTCATTTCCATTATTTATTTGGAAAAAAATATTAACTATATTAGTGTTTTAACAATCATTTATGAAAATATCATTGAGTTTTGTTTAATTCATATATTGATTAATGGAACAGAATAATCCATATAGTTTCCAAGTCTTCCTTTCTTTCAGGAAACTTCATAAGGCCTGAAGTACCAAATTTTTTTCTTACTTCCCATTTAGGGGAAAAATACAAATATCCTAGCTTATCAAATGGGGAAAGAGTGGAATGCTTCAAGTCAGTGGATAAAAGGAAATGATGCTACATAGCAAGTGGGTTGGGATTGGTTGGGGATAGTCAGTCATGTCCTATGTGTTTGTATTTTTACAAACCATTTAAGAATTCAACATTCTAGTTCCTGGCCAACTTGGCAGCTGTTTCATCTAAACAGAGAGACAACCTGAGAGACAACTACTTGGAGAGAAGAGAGAAGGGGATGATCCTCAGTCTTCTTTTCCCTATCCTTGACCAGAGATGACTTGAGAACTTTGACTTCACATCACAAGATGATCTGGCTGAATCTACCTCTAATATTTAAAAGCTTTGTCATCTTGAACAAGTCACTAAACTTTTGGGGGGCTTCAGACACCAAGGGGACCAAACCAAAAGCTGTATAAGATGCTTTCAAATTTTAAATTCAAGAATTCTTTGATTTCTTCCAGCAAATGGAACATAACTGATTCTCATCAAATAATCAATTATTCTTTTGAACATGAAGATAGTAAAATTGGACTAACTGATTCATGTACTTCAGTACTTCCACACTTCAATGAATCCATGATTTATGTCATCAGTGGAACACTATATTGTCCCCTTCCCCCGTATTCCCCCCTAGAACCCAACTATTTGTATTTTCTTATTTCATTAATTTCTATTCTCATATCATTAAAGTCTTCTTGTGGCTCTAATCACTTGTCTCGTAGACCAGGGTTTTTTAAACTTATTCTATATGCAATCCCCTTTCATCTGAGAAATTTTTATTTGACCCTGGTATATATACATCAAACATTTACTGACGATAAATTGATAAATTATAATTTTATGGCCCCCACATTCAGTTAGGAGATCCCATATAGGATCGCAAATCACAGTTTAAGAAGCTGGATCTGAGATCATTTAAATACTTAGGGGTGGTAGTATTTAGAGTACTAGCTTTGGAGCCACAAAGACCTGAGTTGAAATTCTTCATCAGATTCTTACTTGCTATGTATACTTGAGTAAGTCACATTATCTCTCTTAACCTCAGTTTCCTCCTCTGCAAAATTAGGATAATAATAGTGTCTACCTCATAGAGTTGCTGTGATAATCAACTAAGAATATATGTATGTAGGCATGTGTGTAGATATAACATACATATAATATATTGTGTTATATATCCTTACACATATATATGTCACTTTGAAAAACAAAAATGCTGGGGCAGCTAGGTGTTGCAGTAGATAGAGCACCAGCCCTGAAGTCAGGAAGACCAGTTCAAATCTGGTCTCAGAACTTAACACTTCTTGCTGTGTCATTTAGCCCCAATTGCCTCAGAAAAAAAAACAAAAACAAAAACAAAATAAAAAATGCAGCATAAAATGTTAGCCATTATTAGTTAACTGGATTTTCAAATCCAGTCTCTCTTCTCTCCTGTTTATTCTCATTTAGTAGACAAATTGAGATAAATGTAACCAAGTCACTATCCTGCTTAAGAAGCTCTAGTCATTCCCTATTGCCCTTAGGATAAAATGCCATTCCCCTATTTAGCATTGAAAAACCTTTCACATTCTTATCCCAATCTTCCAAAAGACTGCTGACAAAAAAATAGCTGACTTGCTATTCCACATATACAATATTTTATTTCCTCCCTCCATGATCTTGCACAGGCTGCACTCCATTCCTAGAATGTTATCCCTCATCATTTCTTCCATTTGGAGCCTCAAGCTTCCTTGAAAGCTCAGTTAAAGTGTCACCTCCTTCCAGAAGCCTTTCTTTTTTTTCCCTCCATTTTTACCTCATCCCTAATCACTATGTATTTATTTGTGTATATCCTATATATTAATCTCTGAGTATTTTATATCCTCTCATAGAAGATAAGTTTGCTGAAGTCAGGAACTGTCTCAGTTTTATATTTATGCTCTATTAGAGCACAGTGCTTACCATGTAGTAATTAATAAATACTTATTGGTCATCTTCTGTGTACTCCACCATGTCCTTCTATAGATCTTCTATTAAAGACCCACTCCCATGTGTTCTATTCTTCCCAGTTCTATTCTCATTTATCTGTAATTGTGATTCTTCTGAGAGTGGAGTATTTTATGATTGACAGGTAAGCATCATTACCAATGGAAAAAATAGGATTGAAGGTTGCCAGTAAAGATTAAGTGTTGCCAACATGTAGCTTAATGTTTTGGTTAGGGTTATGGCCAATAAGAATAGGATTCAAGGTTTGCTGAAAAATAAATTATTTCCTTATATTTAAATTTTCTTCTACTTAAAACTTCCCTGTATTTAAAATATTTTATTAATGTTTTATTTTAGTAAGAGTTATTTTCAAGTAATCTCCACAATAAAAATTTCCTTTATAGTAAGTAAAATCTATTAAGTCAAACTAACACAATGATTTCATATGATGACTTACTCAGCAGTTCATACCTGTAGTCTTCTACCTTACACTAGAAGGATATTTCCCTGAATTTTGGGGAGTGTTTCCAAGAGGTAATGTTGTACTGTAGAAAGAATGTTGGACTAAATTCTGGAGCAAAGAAGCACCATTCAACAAAAACTACCAGAAAAACAGAAAAGAAACTGGTGGAAGTTTAGGTTAGACTAAATCCTTAACCACATACTATTTGGATAAATTCCAAGTGGATATATATGTATATGTATGTATGTATATATGTATGTATATATGTGTGTATATATATATATAACACATGTCAAAAATTACATTATAAGTAAACTAAAGAAGAAAGAAACACAGGATCTATGAAAAAGGCTAAATAAGAGATAGAGAAGACAGTTTGGATCACTTAAAATTTAAAAGATTTTACATAATCAGAGCAATGCAGCTAAAATTAGAATTGAAACAGTTAATTATGTGAAAAAAAAAACTTTAAGGAAGTTTCTCTGATGAAGAGTCTTGTTTCATGAGCAGAACCAGATCATTATACACAGCAACAAGAAGAGTATATTAAGATCAATTCTGATAGATGTGGCTCTCTTCAACAATGAGATAATTCAAACCAGTTCCAATTGTTCAATAATGAAGAGAGTCATCTACACTCAGAGAGAGAACTATGGGAAATGAGTGGGGATCACAACATAGCATTTTCACTCTTTCTGTTATTGTTTGCTTGCATTTGTGTTTTCTTTCTCAGGTTTTTTTTCTTTCTTTCTAGATACAATTTTTCTTGTGCAGCAAGATAACTGTATGTATATATACACATATATATTGTATTTAACATATATTTTAACATATTTAACATGTATTGGACTACCTGCCATCTAGGGGAGGGGGAGGGTGGAGAAAGGGAAAATTTGGAACAGAAGGTTTTACAAGGGTCAATGATAAAAAAAAAAATTACCTATGCATATGTTTTATAAATCAAAAGCTATAATAATAATAATAATTTAAGTCTTATTTCAAAGAAAAATAAGAAATTGATTCAAATTTATAAGAATAAGAACCATTCCTCAACTGATCAATGGTTAAAATATTTTAAAAGGCTGTTTTCAAAGAAAAAATTCTAAGCTATCAACAACTATATAAAAAAGCTTCAAATTTTTATTATTACTAAATAAATACAAGCTAAAGCCATTCTGAGGTTCTATCTCACACTCATAAGACTGGAAAAAAAAAGTAAATGACAAATATTGTAGGGGTTGAAGATAGATGAATTGGTCCAGTCATTCTAGAAAACAATTAGCAACTGTGACCCCCAAAAGTCACTACTTTGTGCAAACTTTTGACCCAACAACAACACTACTAAGCTAAACCTCAGATTTTTAAAAGAGGAAAATGATCAATGTACAAAAAAGTAGATAGCAACATTTTTATAATACAAAAAACAAGAAAATAAAGGAATTTACATTATTGAGCAAATTATAATATATGAATGTAATAAAATAATATTGAGTCATAAAAAAGTATGAAAGGGGTGAAAAATGTTTTTATTGGTTTTTATTTTTAAATTAATTAGAAAAAAAGAATAATAAGTCATAAATTTTGAAAAAGTACAAAAAGGATAGTTTCACTGTATATCCCTTTAATCAGTGTCAAGACTGAGTCAATATTCAAAGAGATTGTAAAAGAGGGGAAAGGACTTACATGTGCAAAAATGTTTATAGCAGCTCTTTTTGTGGTGATGAGGAATTGGAAATTGAGTGAATGCCCATCAGTTGGGGAATAACTGAATAAGTTATGATTTATGAATGGAATTGAATGTTAAAGATAAAACAGATGATTTCAGAAAAGCTTGGAAATACTACAATTAACTTATACTGAGATGAGTTAGCAGAATCAGGAGAACAAATTGTACACAGTAACAGTAAAATTATGTAATGATCAAATGTGGCTCTTGGCTCTTTTCAGCAATTCAGTGATCCAAGAAAATTTCAGTAGAATTGGGATGAGAAAATGCCATTCAAATCCATAGGGAGAATTATAGAAACTGAGTATGAATGATTTGTTGGGTTGTTTTTTCTTTCTCATGGTTTTCCCCTTTTGTTCTGATTTATTTTTTTACAACATGATAAATATGGAAATATCTTTAAAAGAATTGCATATGGGACTTCCAGCCAAGATGGCAGCATGGAGGCAGACAGCTGTTTGAGCTCCACGTTTTCTCTCAGGATTTACTTCATGACAAGTCTCGGAATTAATGCTTGACCAGAAAAGAAATCCACAAATAATCACCAACAGAAGACATCCCTGAAATTTGCCAGAGATGGTCTGTGTTTGCTCGAGGGAGGGTCAAACAGACTGGGAGCAGACTGAGGGCAGGAAAAGAGAGCGAGACAGGCAGCTTACACAGCTTGGACTGGAGGGGGAGGGGTGCAATCACTTCCGTTTCTGTGAAAAGACTTTTACCCCAGTGTGGATGTTCTGTCTTGGCAGCAAGCCAGGAGTAGCAGAGAGGGTGTAATCACCAGAGGTGAAGAACAAAACCCTAGAAAGCTAGCGTCTCTTGGGACCAGGCCACCCCCACCACTACCCAGAGTGACTTAGCCCATTTCAGAGCCTCAGAGCACAGTCACAGTTCAGCCATGAACTGTTAGTGCCTCGCTTCTGTCTCCCACAGTCTGTAGAGGAAGCTCTGTAACACCATCCAGCCCCATCCCCCCCAAAAAACAGACCAATTGTTTCTCTTGTCAATTTGTTTTCTTCGATTCCCACTCTGACAAAATGAACAAAAAAAAATTTAAAAGGGCTCTAGCCATTTACAGCTACTGTATGGATAGAGAGCAGTTCTTCAAACACTGAGGAGACTAAAAGCAGACTGTCTCCAGAGGAATCCCCTAAGGGGGACATGATCTGCTCCTCAATACAAAAGAATTTCATAAAGGAAATCAAAAAGACTCTCACAAGAGAGCTAGAAGAGAAATGGGAAAAGGAAAGGGAAGCTTGGCAAGAGAACCTGTAGAAGTTATTCCACGCATTTAAAGACAGAGTGGATAAAGAAAACAAATCACTGAGAAATAAAATTAGTGAATTATAAAAGGTAAACAACTCCAAGGAAAACAGGATTAGTGAGCTGGAAAAAGAAAACAGCTTTCTAAAAAATAAAATGGATGAAATGGAAAAAAAATTCCATAGAAGAAAAAAACTCACTTAAAAACTCAATTGGACAATTACAAAAAGATATTTTTTAAAAAGTGAGCGAAGAAAATACATCATTGAAAATTAGACTCAGACAAGTAGAAATTAATGACTCAAGGAGAAACCAAGAAATAGTTAAGCAAAACCAGAAAAATGAAATAATTGAAAAGAATGTCAAGTACCTTATTGGAAAGACAACAGACCTGGAAAACAGATCCAGAAGAGACAATTTGAGAATAATCAGACTCCCTGAAAAATGTGAGGAAAAAAAGAGCCTGGACACTATTTTCCAGGAAATTATCAAAGAGAACTGCCCAGACGTTTTGGAAACAAAGGGCAAAATAGACATTGAAAAAATTCATCAATCACCTACTGAAAGAGACCCTAAAATCAAAATGCCAAGAAATATACTGGCTAAGCTCAAGAACTATCAGATGAAGGAAAGAATATTGGAAGCTGCTAGAAAAAAGCAATTCAGATATGGAGGAGCTACAATAAGGATAACCCAGGATCTAGCAGCATCCACATTAAAAGAACAAAGGGCCTGGTATATGATATTCCAAAAGGCTAAGGAACTTGGTATGCAGCCAAGAATAACTTACCCAGCAAAAATGAGCATCGTTTTCCAGGGAAGAAGATGGACATTTAACGAAATAAATAAATTCCATCTATTCTTGATGAAAAAACCAGACCTACACAAAATGTTTGATCTTCAAATACAGAACTAAAGAGATTTCTAAAAAGGTAAAAAGAAATCTTGAGAACTATACTTCTGCCATAAAAATATGTAAAGAACATATGTATAATTTGTCCTAGAAACTGGAGGTGGAAAGGAAATTATATCATAAAAAAGGGTAAAGTGGTGGTACTACATCTCATGAAGAGGCAAAGGTAACCTATTATATCTGAGAGAAAGAAAAGAGGGAGATGAACATAGTATGAATCAATAGACATATTCGATTTATGGTGAAACTTCTTCCACTTCATTGAAAAGTGAGAGGGAAGGAGTAAGCTAAGGGGAAGGCAATACAGAAATTGTGAGAAAAAGGGGTAAAATAGGAAGAGGAACTTTAAGGTGGGGGAGGGATACTAAAAAGGGAGGGCTGTGAAAAGCAAATGGTGTTCACAAGTTTAATACTGGGTAGGGGGGTAAGAGGAAAGGAAAGGAGAAAAGCATAAGCTGGGGTTAACAGGATGGCAAGCAATATAGAATTAGTCATTCTAACCATAAATGTGAATGGGGTAAATGCCCTCATAAAGAGGAAGCAGTTAGCAGACTGGATTAAAAGCCAGAATCCTACTATATGTTGTTTATAGGAAACACACCTGAAACAGGGTGATACATTCAAAATAAAAGTAAAAGGGTGGAGCAGAATCTACTATGCTTCAGGTGAAGCCAAAAAAGCAGGGGTAGCCATCCTCATCTCAGATCAAGCAAAAACAAAAATTGATCTAATTAAAAGAGATAAGGAAGGGCATTATATCCTGCTAAAGGGTAGCATAGATAATGAAGCAGTATTAATATTAAACATATACACACCAAGTGGTGCAGCATCTAAATTCTTAAAAGAGAAATTAAGAGAGCTGCAAAAAGAAATAGACAGCAAAACTATAATAGTGGGAGATCTCAACCTTACTCTCTCAGAATTAGATAAATCAAACCACAAAATAAATAAGAAAGAAGTCAAAGAGGTAAATAGAATACTAGAAAAGTTTGATATGATAGATCTTTGGCGAAAGCTAAATGGAAACAGAAAGGAGTATACTTTCTTCTCAGCAGTTCATGGAACCTATACAAAAATTGACCATATACTAGGACATAAAAACCTCAAAATCAAATGCATTAAGGCAGAAATAGTAAATGCATCCTTTTCAGACCACAATGAAATTAAAATTACATTTAATAAAAAGCTAGGTGAAAATAGACCAAAAAATAATTGGAAACTAAATAATCTTATACTAAAGAATGATTGGGTAAAACAGCAAATCATAGACATAATAACTTCACCCAAGAAAATGACAAAAATGAGACATCATACCAAATGTGTGGGATACAGCCAAAGCAGTAATTAGAGGAAGTTTTATATGTCTAGAGGCCTACCTGCATAAAATAGAGAAAGAGAGGGTCAACAAATTGGGCTTACAACTAAAATTGCTATAAAAGGAACAAATTAAAAAAACCCAGACAAACACGAAACTTGAAATTCTAAAAATAAAAGGTGAGATTAATAAAATTGAAAGTAAAAAAATTATTGAATTAATTAATAAAACTAAGAGTTAGTTCTATGAAAAAACCAACAAAATAGACAAACCCTTAGTAAATCTGATTAAAAAAAGGAAAGAGGAAAAGCAAATTGTTAGTCTTGAAATTGAAAAGGGAGAACTCACCACTAATGAAGAGGAAATTAGAACAATAGTTAGGAGCTACTTTGCTCAACTTTATGCCAATAAATTTAATAACTTAAATGAAATGGAAGAATATCTTAAAAAATATAGCTTGCCCAGATTAACATAGGAAGAAGTAAATAGTCTAAATAGTCTCATTTCAGAAAAAGAAATAGAACAAGCTATTAACCAACTCCCTAAGAAAAAATCCCCAGGACCAGATGGATTTACGTGTAAATTCTACCAAACATTTAAAGAACAACTAACTCCAATGCTACATAAACTATTTGAAAAAATAGGGACTGAAGGAGTCCTACGAAATTCCTTTTATAAGACAGATACGGTACTGATACCTAAACCAGGTAGATTGAAAACTGAGAAAGAAAATTATAGACCAATCTCCTTGATGAATATTGATGCTAAAATCTTAAATAAAATATTAGCAAAAAGACTACAGAAAATCATCCCCAGGATAATACACTATGACCAAGTAGGATTTATACCAGGAATGCAGGGCTGGTTCAATATTAGGAAAACTATTAGCATATCAATAACCAAATTAACAAAAACCATATAATCATCTCAATAGATGCAGAAAAAGCATTTGATAAAATCCAACATCCATTCCTACTAAAAACACTTGAGAGTATAGGAATAAATGGACCATTACTTAAAATAATAAGGAGCATATATTTAAAACCGTCAGTAAACATCATATGTAATGGCGATAAACTGGAACCTTTTTCAGTAAGATCAGGAGTGAAACAAGGTTGCCCACTATCACCATTACTCTTCAATATAGTACTAGAAATGCTAGCCTCGGCAATAAGAGCCGAGAAAGAGATTCAAGGAATTACAGTAGGTAATGAGGAAATCAAACTATCACTCTTTGCAGATGACATGATGGTATACTTAGAGAATCCCAAAGACTCTGCTAAAAAGCAAAGTTGCAGGATACAAAATAAATCCACATAAATCCTCAGCATTTTTATACATTACCAACACAATCCAAAAACAAGAGATACAAAGAGAAATTCCATTCAAAATAACAGACGATAGTATAAAATATCTGGGAATATATCTACCAAAGAAAAGTCAGGAATTATATGAGCAAAATTACAAAACACTTGCCACAAAAATAAAGTCAGATTTAAATAATTGGAAAGGCATTAACTACTCTTGGATAGGCTGAGCGAATATAATTAAGATGACAATACTCCCTAAACTAATCTATTTATTTAGTGCTATACCAATCAGACTTCCAAGAAACTATTTTAATGACCTAGAAAAAATAACAACACAATTCATATGGAAGAACAAAAGGTCAAGAATTTCAAGGGAAGTAATAAAAAAAAAAAATCAAATGAAGATGGTCTAGCTGTACCTGATCTAGAATTATATTATAAAGCAACAGTCACCAAAACCATTTGGTATTGGCTAAGAAATAGACTAGTAGATCAGTGGAATAGGTTAGGTTCATAGGGCAAGATAGTGAATAAAAATAGCAATCTAGTGTTTGACAAACCCAAAGATCCCAACTTTTGGGATAAGAATTCATTATTTGACAAAAACTGCTGGGAAAACTGGAAATCAGTATGGCAGAAACTAGGCATGGAACCACATGTAACACCACATACTAAGATAAGATCAAAATGGGTCCAATATTTAGACATAAAAAACAAGATCATAAATAAATTAGAGGAACATAGGATAGTTTACCTCTCAGACTTGTGGAGGAGGAAGGAATTTGTGTCCAAAGGAGAACTAGAGATCATTATTGATCACAAAATAGAAAATTTTGATTACATCAAATTAAAAAGCCTTTGCACAAACACAACTAATGCAAACAAGATTAGCACATAAATTGGGAAAACAATTTTACAGTTAAAGGTTCTGATAAAGGCCTCATCTCCAAAATATACAGAGAATTGACTTTAATTTATAAGAAATCAAGCCATTCTCCAATTGATAAATGGTCAAAGGATATGAACCGACAATTTTCAGATGATGAAATTAAAACTATTTCCACTCATATGAAAGTGTTCCAAATCGGTGTTCCAAATCACTATTGATCAGAGAAATGCAAATTAAGACAACTCTGAGATACCACTACACACCTGTCAGATTGGCTAAGATGACAGGAACAAATAATGATGAATGTTGGAGGGGATGTGGGAAAACTGGGACACTAATACATTGCTGGTGGAGTTGTGAAAGAATCCAACCATTCTGGAGAGCAATCTGGAATTATGCCCCAAAAGTTATCAAATTGTGCATACCCTTTGATCCAGCAGTGCTAATACTGGGCTTATATCCCAAGGAAATACTAAAGGGAAAGAGACCTGTATGTGCCAAAATGTTTGTGGCAGCTCTTTTTGTAGTGGCTAGAAACTGGAAAATTAATGGATGCCCATCAATTGGAGAATGGTTGGGTAAATTATGGTATATGAAGGTTATGGAATATTATTGTTCTGTAAAAAATGACCAGCAGGATGAATACAGAGAGGCTTGGAGAGACTTACATCAACTGATGCTGAGTGAAACGAGCAGAACTAGGAGATCATTATACACTTCAACAATGATACTGTATGAGGATATTCTGATGGAAGTGGATATCTTCAACATAGAGAAGAGCTAATCCAGTTCCAAATGATCAATGATGGACAGAATCAGCTACACCCAGAAAAGGAACACTGGGAAATGAGTGTAAACTTTGAGCATTTTTTTGGTTCTCTTCCCAGATTATTTTTACCTTTTGAATGCAATTCTTCCTTTGCAACAACAACAACAAAATTTGGTTCTGCACATATATATTATACCTAGGATATACTTTAAGATACTTAATATGTATGGGAATGTCTGCCATCTAGGGGAGGGGGTGGAGGGAAGGAGGGGAAAAATTTGGAACAGAAGGGAGTACAAAGGATAATGTTGTAAAAAAAAAAATTACCTATGCATATGTACTGTCAAAAAAATTTTATAATTATAAAATTAATTTAAAAATAAAAAGAAAAAAAAGAATTGCATATATTTAACCTATATCAGATTGCTTGCTGTTTGGGGGAGGATGAAGAGAAAGAGGAGGAAGAGCAGGAGGAGGAGGAGAAAGAAGAAGGGAAAGGAGGGAAAGGAGGGGGAACAGGAAGAGGAAAATAAGGAGAAGAGGGAGGAGGAAGAAGTGGGGAGAGAGAAAGAGTGTAAAAGAGAAAAAGCAAGAAAAAGCAAAAGAGAGGAAGAAAGACAGACACAGAAAGAGCAGAGACCAAAAGAGAAAGAGAGAGAGAGAGAGAGAGAGAGAGAGAGAGAGAGAGAGAGAGAGAGAGAGAGAGAGAGAGAGAGAGAGAGAGAGAGAGAGAGAGAGAGAAACACTAGAGAAAAAAAAAAGTTACACAAAAGGAAAGGAACCTGGACTTGGAGTGATAAGATCTGAAATAAAGCCCCAATTCTAAATACCTGACTTATTTTTGATCCTGCTCAAACCATAGTCTCTTAGCGCCTCAGTTTCCCAATCTGTAAAATGTATATGATCATTCTACTACCTACCTAAACAGTTATAGTAAGGAATTTGCTTAATTAATGTGATTTATTAATGTTTACCAGGGAATATCTTGCTAAACAGAACATAGGTTTTGAATCTTGAAATTAAGAACAGCTTTCTTCTGGGATAACCTCCCAATATTCTATACTCTGTCAAGGCTTATCCCTAGAAGGTCTCAAACTGAGCTTTTTTTGTTTCCCTATTTAGAGGAAACTACTATCATTTCTGTATTTATTTTATATTACTAAGTGTAATGTGCACCAGATAATTTTAAAATGTCTTTGCACATTTTCATTCTTTTTAAAAGATAAATTTTAGAAAAAAATTATTACTAGAGATCTCCAGTGGTTTCTTTTGCTCAATTCAAATTACTCTGTTTCCCAGTAGTCTGCCATTAGAGGCCTATGCTGGACCTGAATCAATATGTAAAAATCTGGCCTAGCCTTTTGTACCAGTCATACCACTCAGATTTAGTGCATTTTCTCCTCTTTTCCCCCAACTCCTAATTAAAGAGGAAGACTTTTTCCTTGACAAGGTTATCATTTATGCTTGTGCCATTGACCTTGTTCCTTCTCATATCCAGGAATTTGAATTCTCAATAATTTCCTCTCTTTTTTCTCATCTTCAATCTCTATCCAGTGGCTACTTAACCACTACCTAAAACATCTCTAGGTCTCTCTATTCTTAAAAAAAATTCCCTTTTACTTAACCCCTTTAATCTACTATCCTACATCTTTTTTCCTTTTCACAGAAAAACTTCTACAAAAAAGTGTTCAAAACATGTTTTCCCTTTATCTCACCTCCTACAATTCTCAGTGCCTTGTAAATTGCCTTCTGACTACATCTTCAATTGAAATCCTTCTCTTGAAGGTTGCCAAGGATTTCTTACCTTCTAAATCCAATAGCCTTTTCTCAGTACTCATTCTGCTTTACTTCTTGGCAACCTTTAATATTGTTGACCAGCCCCTGCTCTCTAAGCTTGTCTTCTGGGACATTGCTCTCCCTTGCTTCTCCAAGAACTTCAATATTTTTTGCCAATCTGTCATTCTTCTCCTAAGCGCTAAATGTGAGTATTCTTCAGAGGTTGGTGGGCAGGTGCTAGGCACTTATTAAGAGCTTATTATATTTCAAATGCAAGCAAAAACAAAGATGGTCCCTGCTCTTGAATAACTTATATTTTAATAGTGGGAGACAACTTATAAAAGGGAGTCGAATTGGAAATGAAGAGAAATTACCTGGGCCAGAGGAAGTAGTATGGAAAGTCAGAACACAACCAGGAGATAAATGAAATATGACTAGCCTGGATCTGTCCCAAAATGGAAGCCTTGATAGGAGCTCACCACTGGGAGAAGGGGACAAACATGGTGGAGGTATATTTCAGGGCCCAGAGCTCAGAGCTCTGTTGTTGATACTTTTTTTTCTCTATTCTTTTTTCTTCAGTGAAATTATCAAGTCCTTTAGATTAAATTATCATCTCCATATAAATGACTCCCAAAACTATATCCAGCCCTATTCTCATTCCTGAACTGAGGTCCCATATTACTAACTTGCCGGCTAGATGTCTGCGAATTTATGAGCTCTTCAATGCACAAAACAAACTCATTATTGTTCCCCTAAAAGCCAACTCTCTTCCAAACTTAGTGATTTCTGTGGGAACACTATTATTCTTCCAATTAAACAAGTTCACAACCTTGGAATTATCTTTAAATCATCCCTCTTCTTCACCCTCCAGTCCACGTTACTAGATTTTATAAATTATACTTCTATACTATCTTTTGAATGCATTATCTTCTCTCCATTCATGCATTTCATCCCCAAATTTAAATTCTTATCACCCCTCACTTAAACTACTACAATAGCTTCCTCTTGGTCTCTTTGCTTTCTGTTCTCCCCTTCATCCATCCATCCTCCCCAGAAATGTTAAACTAATATCCATAAAATATACAAGATCACTCTTTTCCTCAAAAATCTTCAGTGACTTTCTATTGCCTTCTAGGATTACATCCTCAGCCCTGCATCTACAACCCTCTACAATCTGTCTCCCACCTCTCTTCATTCTAACTTCAAATTATTTTTCTTCATATACTCTTTGCTTCAAATTGGTCTACAATATGTTTTATATATAACATTCCATCCTGCCTTTTTGCATCTAAACAAATTGTTCCCCCATGTTTGGAATGTTCTTGTCTCCTCACCCTTGCTTCAGAATATCTCTAGCTTTCTTCAAAGCTCAGCTTAGGTACCACTTTCTTCCCTGGTGAGTTCTGCCTCTTGAAATTATATGATCAGAATCATAAAATTTGACTCTCTTGTCCAATCAATATATGAAAGAATATCCACTAAAAATTCCCAAAGGGTCATCAGGCACTACTTGAAAACCTCCAAGGAGGAGAAACTTACCAACCACATTTTAAAGCAGCCCATTTCACTCTTGAAAGCTTTAATTCTTAGAAAGTTTGTCCAGATATCAAGCCTAAATTTTCATCCTTTAGTCTTCTACCTGTTGTGCTTGTTTTGGCAATCTGGAGTCAAACAGAACAGCTCTAATGCTTGTTCCATGTGACACCTTATCACCTCTCACTAAACTAATACAAAAGCTTTTTCTTGGTCTCCTTGCTTCCAGTTTCTCCCCCTCATCCTTCCATTCTCCTCAGAAATGTTAAATCAATATCCATAAAATATTGAAGGTATATTCATCCTCAGTTAGTTGAAGACAGCTACTATCTCCATCCACTGAATCTCCTGTAAGAGAAAAAAAAAACACACACACACATAAAGTTCCTTTATTCAGTCCTCATACAGCATGAGATTATGATCCTTTGACATTCCAGTTGCCTCTGCTGGAGCCTCTCCCTTATTTTAATAATACCTTGCAGAACAGAGTGAGATACACCACATGAAGTCAGAGTACAATGAGAGTACCATCTCTTTATTCCTGCAATTTATGACTTTCTTCATGAGACCATCTTAGCTTTTTGGGCTATCATGTCATAGTTCTCACTCATACTGAGCATCTAGTTCACTAAAACTCCCCAAATGTTTTTCAGAACTACTTAAATTTTACTTGTGAATTAATTCTTTGTACCAAAGCATAAGACTTTACATTTATCCCTATTGAATTTCACCTTTATTAGAGTCAGCCCAATGCTTTTGTCTGGGAAGATCCTTTTGGATCCTGACTGTCATCCAGTTTGTTAGATATTCTTCCCCCAGCTTCCCATTATTTGCAAATTTCATTAGCTTTTCAGCTATGCCTTTACAACTAACCGATCTTCAAGTCCAGACATCCAATCAGTTCTGGATCAATTTAATTATATTATCATCTTGTCTACATCTCTTCAATCTTTTCCAATATTTTGGATATATTTTATATATGCATATCTGCTAAATGTCCTTAGTAGAATATAAATTCCCTGAAACCAAGAGTTGTTTCTTTTGTTTTCATTTGTCTATCTCCCAGAAAGTTAGAAATATTCTGAGGCAGAAGTGAGGAGACAGAAACATTCCAAATATGGAGAATTTGTTTAGATGCAAAAAGGCAAGAGATGGAATATCATGTATAGGTAACATATTGTAGACCAATTTGGAGCAAAGAGTGTATGTGTCTTGCACATACATACACGTTTGTGGATTGAATCAGAAACAAAACTTAGGTTCAACAATAAAACATTTCCAAGGTCTAAAACAGTGTTTTGTACACAGTAGTACTTAATAAATGTGAAACTGAATTGAATTGAACTGATTCAGACACAGAAGTTAGATTTTATAATAAAACATTTTGGGAGTGGATCTTTCTTTAATTGCCAAGAGAATTTCAGAAGGTTTTTTTTTTTTTTCTTTCAATCTTTCTAAGCAAACATTATGATACTGGGTAGTACATATAGCATTCCCCTTTCCTATCCCCACCTTGACCCCCCCTTTTATTTCTTTATAGTAGCTATTTATTTGACTCTTTCAAGAGCTCGCAAAAAAGTCTAAAAAAATTTAGCTCTAGATTTTATAGACAGACTAACTCTGTAAAATGGCAATTGCAAGATGTTTGGGACAAACTGTGGAGATATAAGTGCCTAGTTTTACCAGAAACTATCTGTAAGATTTGAACAAATTCCCTTCCGGGGCTCCGTATTCTCATCTGTAAAAGTGTCAGTCGGAGGAGATAATTTGTAACGAGCATCCCAGCTTGAAGATTCCTGATTCTTTTATCAACATAGTAACCAATGAAAAGACTTCTCCAAAAAGCCTGAAAGGCTAAGGTTCAGAAGCTTTTCTAGCTGCATTTGTCCCACCAAAGGAAAAACAAAAGCAAAATGTAGTCATTCCCCAGCTGGAGGTAACAAAGCTCGGGGTACAGCCCAGAGCCCGTAACCAAGACTTCTGCCCGCCCATGTTCGTTATTCCGAGCATTCTTTTGGGGGAGAACATTGTCATCTAAAGTTCAAGACTGTCCCATAGAGGGCGCTGTTTGCTTTGCTTTGAATGTAGGAAAAGGCGATGGTTTTTGGGTGTCCCCTTAGGGTGAGGGTGGGCTGGAAGGAGGGAAGGTGTTTGGGGCAGAGATGTGCACAATGGGTGGGGTGGGGTTCCTAGGAGCTGGTGCAAAGGAACTAGCAGAGGCTCGCGGGAGGAAGGGACAAGGGCCAGCTTTCCTCCGCAATCTTTTTAAAGTTCGGGAGATCTGAAGCACCTGAACACCAGCCCCATCACAGGCTACTTTATCTGCCCGCGGAGTCGGAGAAACAGCATCGGTCGGACAGGAAAAGGAAGAAGACGAGAGAAGGAGAAAGAGTTTGGAGAACCTAAGAGGAAAAAACAAACAAACAAACAAAGAAAAAAAACATGGGGATGGTTTTTCTCGGTTCATACCCGGTCCAGCTCCCCCACCGCCATCTCCACAAAGTGAATTTGAAATCCAAGATCCAACCTGGCAAGAATAATTAATTCTGTTCTTAGGTCCCCAGGGGAAGATGGTGTGCGAAAGTTTTATACCACAAAATCGTTTGCTTTCCGGACCAAAAAAGAGATTTCCGTTGAATCCGGTCTAAACGTGTTTGGGATTTTTTTTCTGTTTTTTGGTTTTTTTTCCTGTGTAGGGGAAAAAAAAAATATTTGGACTGAATAAGACTGTGTCCCTTCACGACTCCAACATTAGGGCCTTTTCCTGAAAAGCAATTATCTATTTTACTTTAACAGATTTAGGGTTAGAGATAGAGCGTATTTGCTGCACGATTTGCTGCATTCTTCTCACTGCCGGAACTATATCTGTATATTGTGCACGTAACTTGTTTAAATGATGCCCATTTTTCTTTTCCCTCCTCTCCCCCAAGCACACAAAACCATCCAGCAGTAAATTGAGCTTCCCAAGGGCAAGGGATAGAGACAGTTGGCCTACTGGATGGAGGGCTAGCTAGTCTTGAGGTCAGAAAGACTGGGATTCAAACCATGCCCCTGACACATACATATCAGCTGTTACCACCAGAAACTAAAAGGGTTACAGCGTGGTACTGTGGGAAAAGCAAGAGCTTTGCGTCACAAGACTTGAGTTCAAATCCCTGCTCTGTCTGGATCTCTTGAGCATATCTTATATGTTAAAAGGAGTGTTGAACTACAACCTTCAACTCTAAATCGAATCCAATGAGTTTTTCTACATAGATGAAGGGAGTGATGAAATTACAATCCCGATTCGCCCCCTTCCCCAGCCAGTAGAATATTTTGAACACTTCTCCTAAAATTTCAGGACAATTCCAAAGTGTTCTCATCCTAGGGAAAGAGTTCTGGACCGGGATAATTAACTCTCCTGGGCTCCTATTGCACCTATTCTCTTTAGTTTATTTATCAGAGAGATTTCCAGTAGATTCAATGGAGAATAGTTAATATTTTTCGGAATCCAATCCACCTTAAGGGGGTGGGGCGTAAAAAAAGCAGAACATAATCACCGAAAACACAGGGAGAAAACTTCCTAAGGGAAGAATTCTGGAATGAGAATGGCAGTAATCTTTATGCTTACCTTTTTTTGCTTGAATATTTCCATTTGAGATGGAGTCGTCCTGTGATTCACGGCTACATCCAGTTACTCAGGTCCAATTGTCACATGCTGAGAAATTTTTCTATGGTAAATGACAGAGGCAGCGATTTTGGTTTAATATAATGTTTAAATCAAGAGTTCTAAAAAGCCTATCCTGCAAAGTTCTCGTGCGGAACAAATAACTAGTTTGTTGTTGTTGTTGCTGCTGTTTTTTTTTAATCCTTGTCTTCAATGGAATTCCCCCCCCTCCCCCTTTTTGGTAATCTGGCCAGTATTAATTCTCCCCCACATAACACCTCTTAAATATGCCAGCTTTTGACACGGTATCAGCCACGTGACGCGTGGCTCCAATTATCTCCTCGGCCAAATTGTTGAGAATCTGCTGCTGTCCCGATCTGCTGCAAGGAAATATTCCTCAGCTGTGAAGAGAAGAGTTTTTATTCATTAACGTATTTTCTCTTATGTAAGGATTAAAACGATAATCATCACCAAATACAGAGTTAAAAGACTCGCTTTGAGAAAGTTGTGTATTTCAAGGAATTAGTGGATGTATTTCTCATATCGCTTTCCCCTAAGAATATTAAAAAAAAAAAAAAAAAAAAAAAACTCAGTAAGTGCAGGCCTTCAGTTTAAAAGCCTTGATAGGTCTGTGATGCATCTTTCTGTGATTCAGTGCATATTTTACCAGTTCTGTCTGTACCCACGGTTACCCAGATGAACACGCGAAGGCTGAATAGATTCAGAGCTTTTTAGGGCGGGGGTCGTACCAATAAGAATGCACTCGAAAATCTCTTAATTTAAAGACCCCCGAATGATTTTGTAAAGCAAAGAAGATTAAGGAAGAGACTCGCAGCTCTGGCAGCAGGTGAAACCAAAGTGACTTCCCGGACTTTTGAGTATCTTTTACCAAAAACACAGCCGGATCCCTGGTGCTGCTGCCCCTGTGCCATTTTTTCTTTCTGGGTGACAAGACTATTTGAAAAATGGAAGATAGTCACCACTTCTATGGCCCCTGCCCGTTCCCTTCTCTTTGGGGCTTTCTGAAAAGTGGGCACTTCTGCCCATCCAAGAGAAAAGGAAAATCCTGACATCATTGCGTGGGGGTGGGGAATGGGTTGGAGACAGGTCAAATCTACCGTGGTCGGAGGAGAGAATGACTAATAATCCTCTTTCTGCTCATATCCGAGTGGGTTTGGGGTGTAAAGACGAGCTAGGGCTGGGGGAAGGAGGGTAACCCGGATCTAACTCAGGCCTCTCCCACTTCTTTTCCCCTCCCCTAGGCCCGGCAGTAGCCAGCAGGTTCCCCGAGCAGCAGGGAGAAAACTTCTTGGGGTAGAGGACAGCCGCAGCAGCCGGTGGGCGCTCCCGCCCCGGGCGCCACAGGCTCGGAGAGGTTTGTTTCTTGCTCTTGGAGTGGTGCGTTAGCGAGCGCCAATATCTTTTTGTGCTAATAGCCCTGTCCTCATTTGCTGCCTAATTGGACTATATAAAGCCAATAACAGGGGAGCTCTTATAGCCCGAAGCCAAAGCGCCAAAATCTAAGGCAAGGAGAGAGGGGGCGGCGGCAGTGGCGGCTGCGGGGCCGGGGTTTGGCTGCGCCTTCTCTTGCCTAATCCCATTTGCCATTGTACGTGCCCAATCGCCGTATACTCTCCGCATTTAACTTGGATGACATTTTGATTTCATCATTAGCATCCGGCGCCGGATTGACGCAGCCCCAAGCCGGGGACTCGTCCAGCCGCCTCCTCCCGTGAGCAGCAGCCGCCGCCAAGCCTCTTCAGTCCCTGTGTCCGTCTGCTGTCCCGCGACCAGACCTGTACCCCACCCCCTCCCTCCCAGCGTCCCCCCTTCCGTCACTCTCCTGCTCCCCCATCCCTTCCTCCTCCCCCACCCGATGCAAGCCCGCCCCAGTAGCTCTCTAGCTGGGTGCCCACATCCCCACCCCGCCCTCCAGACGCTGGATTTGCGCCCGGTGCTGCTCCTACTTTGCGCCGCCTCGTAGTTGAGTTGTGTTTATGGTCTGAGTTGCGGCTAAACCGCCCGCCCGCCCGCCCGGTGTAGCGGGGATCAGGAGGAAAGGGGAGAATGCCGGAGCCGGGACAAGAGCCCTGCAGCAACACTAACACCCAACCTCCCCAGCCGCCGCCGCCTCCCCGCCGCCGCCGCCACCTCCGCCGCCGCCGCCTCCTCCGCCACCACCCAAGGACTCCCCGTTTTCCATCAAGAATCTACTTAATGGAGACCACCACCGAGCGCCCCAAAGCAGCAGCAGCCCCCAAGGACGCTCTTCGCCCCGGCCTCGGCCGCTGCGGCCGCTGCAGCCGCGGCTGCTGCCAAAGGGGCCTTGGAAGGCGCTGCCGGCTTTGCGCTCTCGCAGGTGGGCGATTTGGCTTTCCCCGCTTTGAGATCCAGCACAAAGGTTTGCGCTACCTGCACACTATCTGGAGCGGTCTCCAGCCTGGTGGTACCCCTACACTCTGACCCCCGCGGGGGGACATCTGCCCAGGCCAGAAGGTACCTATAATTGGTTTCCTTTTCCCTTTTCCCAAACTCTTCACCTACGCCTTGCCTTTTTCCTTTCTCTTTTTTCACTCTTCCACAGTGTCTTTTCTGTCTGCTTACTTTTAAGTCCTACTTGTAACTTGGCCATTCTATCGCACACTCTTTTCAGTCCCTTTTTGGCCCTGTTTCTGGATCTTTCCCTCCCTCTTCCGCCTTTCCTAGTTCCCTCTCCGCTCACTCTGTTCCAGCTCTCGCTCGGGCGGCTTGTATCGCTACGTTTCTTGGTACCAATCCCATTTGGGAAGAAAAGAACTAGAAGGCGCTCACTGAGAGCTCTAATCTGTAAAAAGTAGCCCTAATGTAAGGATGGAGGGAATGGACTGTATTAGAGACGAGAGAGGTTAGAAATGATGGGGAATTCGAACTGGAAAGAGAAAGCGGTTATTTACAAGTTCTGTCCAACAGATTCTGGGAGTCTTTCTTTTGGCCCCTAGCGGACAGGGGAAAGGACGAGAGAGTGAGAGCGAGCGAGCCTAAGGCGATGGCGGCTTTGTCACCATCCGGTTCCTCTCTTCTGAGTTCTTCGTGAGGGCCCCGAGACCCCAAGACCTAGCGTTCTCCTTTTCCCTTGGGAGGGAAAAAGACTCCGGGGAAAGGGAGTTCAGGGAGATCAAGCCTACTATGGGGAACATCCTTGGTCTGGAAGTCTACGAAGCAGTGGTGGAGAGAGTTTAGGGGCCATAGGAGAGCAGCGGAGCCCGCGGCTTGTCTTGTGCGGCCTAACTAAAAGGGTGTTATCTGTGTGTGTATGTGCGTGTGTGTGCGTGTGTTCGCATGTGCGCGTGTTTGGGTGTCTTTTCTCTCCCCCTGCAGCGGCCGAGAAATCCCTTCTTCGAGACTCGTCCCTGCTTCGGGCACCGACAGAGACTCCCCGGAGCCTCTACTCAAGCCGGACCCAGACAAGGAGCTGGACTCCAAGAGCCCGGATGAGATCATCCTAGAAGAGAGTGACTCGGAGGAAGGCAAGAAGGACGAAGTGGCTGCTGTGGCCGGCTCCGGGGCAGCCGGGCAGGGTGGCGAGGACTGGAAGAAGCGCGCCGACAGCCCGGAGAAAAACCTTGCCGGAAGAAGAAGACGCGCACAGTCTTTTCGCGGAGCCAGGTCTTCCAGCTGGAGTCCACGTTCGACATGAAGCGCTACCTGAGTAGCTCCGAACGTGCGGGCCTGGCCGCCTCCCTGCACCTCACAGAGACCAGGTGAAGATCTGGTTTCAGAACCGCCGGAACAAGTGGAAGAGGCAGCTAGCGGCGGAGCTGGAGGCCGCCAACTTGAGCCACGCGGCCGCGCAGCGCATCGTGCGAGTGCCCATTCTCTACCACGAGAACTCAGCTGCCGAGGGCTCAGGCGCGGCCGGGGCCCCCGTACCAGTCAGCCAGCCTCTCCTCACCTTTCCCCACCCGGTGTACTACTCTCACCCAGTCGTCACATCGGTGCCATTGCTGCGGCCGGTCTGAAGGTGGGGCAGGGGAGGGCGGCGCTGGGACCCTCCCCTACCCCCCACCCCGAGACTGGACGCGTGCTTGCGTGTGCAGGGGTGTGTGTCGGCTGGTGGGGAGTTGAGGTGGGACTGACCCTCCCGGCTCCCCAGCTCGGAGAGGTCAGGATCGGCTTCAAGAACCGGAGAACAGGGTCAGTGTCCTTTCCCCCTCCCTCCCCTCTCCCCCAAAGGTAACATTTTTTGTATGTATTCTCAATGCATTTCAGTGCATTTCACCCTCGCTAGATTGGAGACTCTTCTGACTCTTGTCGGCTTTTCTTTTGGTTATAAGAAAGGTAGAAACGTAAACCCTGATTAAAAAAAATTTTTTTTTTTTCCGGCCAAGTCTCTAACGTGTCACCTCCAGCTTCCTGCCCTAACTGTGCTGAACTCTAGCTTTTGTTTTTATTTTTAAATAAAGAAAATAACAAAGCAAGAGTTTAGAGGGAAGAGAGAGAACAATCACTTTAGTTTCCCCCCCCCCCCATTTTCTATCATTATTTCCCAAAATATCTTGAGGAAGGGAATTAGCATTGCACTGCTTTTAGTACTTAGGGTTCGTTTCTTCCCCAACCATTTCATTTTCCTTCTCTCTTAGTTCTTTTTGCCCCTTTCAAAGAAACCAATGACAAGCTGTGTCTCTCTACCCAACCTCTCTAACAATTTATCTGTTTTTGGAACTGGAAAACTCACTAAGAAAGTCTAAAAGGAGAAAAGAAAACCAAAAGAAAAGCCCCAAACCGAAAGTGACTACAACTCCATTCTCTAACCTGGTTTGAGTGATATTATTTATTGGTAACCTATTATTTAGGGAGTAATCCTCCTTTGTAAATTATTCTTACTATTATTATTTCTGCAACCTCCCTGCCCCTCTTTTTTGTAATTTAATTGTTGTACTTTTGACCTGTGCAATATTGTACGAAATTTTCTGAAAGCACTGCGGCTTCCTCCAGGGAAGGAAAGGAATATTTTCATTGTAAAATTGTGATCATTCGAGTAGCAAAATAAATAAATAAAGTAGTGGGGGAAGAAGGGTAAGGAAAGAGACTAGGAAAATTGAGCACTAGCTCTGCTCAAGAGGCAGCTGGTTATTGGAGCGCTTTAAGTGAAGGACAATCAATTTAGGATAATTTTAACTTATTTAATAAATGTACAGTTTTCTTGTAAAATTCACCCTAAACCTCACAGCCCCGAGGGCCTGCCATCCAATTCAACCTATGTTTCTTTCTGTCTACTAAGCCTGTTGTCTAGCAATAGGTTCCGTCATCTCCCCTTTCCTACCCCCAAAGATTTCCTTTTACATCTGTCCGGGTTCGGTCTCTTTTTAAGAAAAAGGAAAAAAAAAGTAAAACATTGTTACACTGATTGTCGTTGTGAGATTGAATAAAAAAAAAAAAAGGCGCAAAGGCACTTATGTTCCAAGATTGTGTAACTTTTGGAAATTATCTCCAACGGAGGTTTCTGAAACACCTACTTTCTCTCTTTACTTCTCTCCATCCTCTTCTATTTATTGTGCGAAGTGGATGCACAGATCTATAATCCAGTCTCTAAGGCAGACAAAGATAGCTTTGTTTAAAACAAGGAAGATCCCCAGTGGTATTTTGCTAGATCTTCTCAAATGGGAGAGGGAACGAGGGGAATGAGTTTTATTTTGTTTTGTTTTGTTTTATATGTGGTTTGCAAAAGACTGTCCAGCCAGGGTCGCTTAGTTCTCTGTTCCAACGTCTCATTGCCATATGTATTTGTGTATGAAAGTTATAGCTCAATTATTTCAGGGATGCGATAGAGCTTCCGGGAAAACCTTTTAAAGCACTTTTTTAATCTATTTTGTGCCACCAGGACTTATCCTTTTTGGGTCGTCCTTGGATAAAAGAGAGAAGGAAGGAAGAGGAAGGATAACTTGGCGGTTAAACATCCGCTAGAGGTAACGCGAGGCAGGTGCAGAGACTTCAAAAACCGGAGAAGCTTAAGCTCATAAGAAAGAACAGAAAGTTGATCAGCCAAACCAGAGACCTCAGTCTTCTTGCTCAGCTTTCGGATGTGTTTTCCTTCTCTTAGGGACAGCGTTGCTTCTTCAGCCAGCTGCTGCAAAGCTGGAAAAGAGTCGAAGTCTTGGTCTAAAAAATATTTATCTATCTTTGGGAAAAGATAGCAACTCTATATCGTGGGCCTTAGTTGCAGTTTTCCCCAGGCCAGCTCTGAGATCCAGCCGGGAGAGAAAGGGGAGGTGGAAGCCCACAGGAATTCGGTGGCTTGATTTACCTTTGGGAGCGGGACACACAAACGCGGGCGCGCACGCAGGCGCGTTCACACACACACACACACACACACACACACACACACACACACACACACACACACACACAAACATACCCACACCACCAGCACCCAGGGTTTTTATTTCATGTGATGCCAGCTTAGAGTAACTTCTTCAGAGCAGTGCTTCCCCACCCCCGTTTTAATCAAGATTCACTGTATCTCTTTTCCTTTTTCCTTTTTTTCCCCCTTCCTTTTTTCTCTTTTTGGTTCCCTCCCCTAGACCGAAAGAGCGAAGTGCAATACTTCAGTAGGTGCTGAAGCTACCGGCTGGGGCAGAGCCTCAATCCAAATATGCTCAGCGTCTCCCTACTCTCCCTCTACCAGCCGGCAGCAGCTAGGACAACATTATCCAGCTTTGCTTCAGGAGAGCGGAGCTACTTGCTTGAACCTCGAGGTTCCTGCCCTGCCTTGCTTTGGAAGCATCCTGGCAGCCTCTCCAGGAAATGGCTCTAGTTTTCTTGTAAAAATCTGTGCCCATGTTTCTAGAGGAGGAGGAACTCTTCACAGCCCGATGATATACCAGAAAATAAACTGAGGGAAACTAACCAATACGTGGAAATGATTTGGAGCTGTCTGGTTACCCGGCGTTTTACTTGCATTGAAGTGTTTGGGTGAGGAAAATTCCAAGAAGGGGGCGGTTGAAGATTTCAGTTGTGTATTAAGAGAGGGAGAGAGAGAGAAGGGGTTGGGGGAAAACAGAGTAGGGGGCAGGCTTTTTTTAATCTCTTGCATCAAAGAAGCCTAGAAGAATTTCTTCTTTGGCTAAGACGTCAAGCATCATTTTTTTTTGGGGGGGGGGGAATGGGAAATTAACTACCCCTAAAGAACTCAGTGTATAAATGGCAAAAAAAAATTTTAATTGGGTTCCAGTGAAGACAAATCTCCCTTTATTTTCCCTCTGGCTTGGAATAAAAAACGAGGACATTATTGTAAATGAAAAACAAACAGAAAAATCGGGGCCCAAATATGTTGTCCTTTGTATCACCTGCAAACAAAGTGATGCCTTTGACTGTTGGCAATACTAACTGTGAGAGGGGTCAATAACAGCTCATTAAAAATGATGTTGTAATAGCAAACACGTCCTTAGACTTTACAGCAAATGCGATGTTATCAAACGCCAAGAAAATCCTTCTTTATTTGTGTTTAGATTCTAGAAAAAACGGTTCTTGACTGACCCAGTCTTTACAAAGTCGAGAAATAACTAGTTCATTACAAGCACACCTTGTCCTCTGCATAGATTCCTTTGGGTTTTAATTCCTCCCTCAAGTCCCTCCTCTCTGGGGTTCTTGACTTAAAGTCCCTAACATTCATAGTGTGGATGTGATAGGCCTATGCTTCTGAGGCCTCTAACTTCATCTATTTGTCTATCTATATGCCTGTCTGCCTGCTTGCTTGCTTCAGGTCCAAATAAAGTAGGGTCCAGAGTGCTAACCCTTGTTTTGATTACATTGAGGAAGAACTAATGTTGCATGTTTTGCAACTTGTAACACAGTGAGTTGTTTTGACAACTGGACTCCACAGCAGCATTGGAATGGGCTTGCCAGGAGCAGAGATTAACTAGAAGACACAAATACTGTCCCCAAGAGTTGCCCAAACAGGAGTCTGGGACTCAATTCTAGCATCTCCAACTCTGCACCTGACATTGACATAGGCCTCACCATCCCATTTGCTTTTACCACTATCTTTTGTCTTCTATCTGGACCTTGATGAGCTTGTCCGAATCTAAACAGGTTGCACTGACTCCATCATCCCATGACTACATCAGTCCTGTGTTTAGCTGCATGCTGAGAAGTTATGAGGTAGAGAGAAAGAGAGAGATTGTGGAGTGTGTAACTTTTCCTTAAAATCAACTTTCATCCCACTACATTTCTCTTTATTCTCAGCCAAATGACTAAAACACAGCCCTCAGACCCAGAACCAGAAAATACTGTGATGACTATCCTATTGTGATGACTCAGACCTTACAAATCTCCACAGCAGATTCCCTGGTCTTAGATTGAACATTGCTTTCTAAAATCCTAAAATAAAAATAAAGGCTTTCCGGCCTCTTTCCCCTAATTTCTTAATTCAATATTAATGACTGGTTTTTAGGGTAAACCTTCATGATATACTGCATCTTCCTTTTCCTGCTCTTTCTTCCCCAACCAAACACACAACTTTACAGGGAAGTCTCAGGGTGATGAGTTCTACTTCTGTTGCTTCCTCTTTCCTCCCTCCCCTAAGTTAAGACTAATGCAATTAGCCCCTTAGGAAAGGAGAAATGCCCCCTTTGTACCTCAGAATAGTCCTGACCTTGGAAACTGGAGTGATGGGGAAGACATAGAGGAGATTGAAAATTAATTTTTCAGACTTAGTTGACATCTCCAGTGCCTGCACCGTGAGGTAACTGTTTCTGGTTGAGTGACAGGGTTTCTGCCAGTCAGACACTAAGTTGATTCGTTCAGATCCTAAAACTGCTGGCAACTGACTAACCAGTTGTTTTTATTGAGGCTACTGTGGTTTCCAAATCTGTGCAATTGTTTGCACAGAAAGAGATACATCCTTTTCCCAGGCCCACTGTTTGGAGCTTGGCTGAATCGAACTGGCTGAGGTGTTTCTATTAGCAACACAGATGTATTTCTTTTATTTGGTAGTAAATAGAGGGGACTTGTGTACAGCAAACATCAGTGAGAAAGATATAAACTCCACCCCCACCCCCCACAATCCTGCCACCAGGTTTCATTAAGGAGACTTGGACAGCCTCCTTCAGAGTTCAGTTTCGATTAAACAACAGAGCCGCCCTCCAAGCAGACCTCAGAGCACACCTATCTATTTGGGTTCCTTAGACAACTTTAGGCTTTCATTGGAAAAAATTGAGGTTGGTGATTCTTTTTTTCCCCTTCTCTTTTTCATGCAATAAAATGAACCTGAATATATGGAACCGAGAGGTCTGGCAAGTGCCCTTCTCGTGTAGAGACTGGTCGCTGAAGATGGAAGTTGTAAACAGCTGGGGAACCGGGAGTGGAGCAGATGTGGAGATGCTGGGATAGAACTGGGGAGGGGGAAGCACCTCCTGTTGGAGAGTGTCGGAGTAAGGTTTCCCACTGTTTAACTCAGCTTTAACTACAGAGAGAGGACGAGGTCTGCCAGCCTCCAAACCAGCGACCAGTGTCTGTAATCATCGCTTTAGTCTATCGACTTCCTCTGCGGAGCAAACTGAATGAGAAGCCCATTAAGAGCATTAACAGATTGGTACAGCATTATGCTCCAGTTCATATTGATCGTCTAGCGTCTGTAAAATATTGTTTCAAATGAATCTATTGTTCACGGGCTCTGTCGTCGGTGCTGATGACCTTGGTATGTTCTCCAACAGTACGACCAGTCCTTCCCGCCTCCGATCTGATTAACTACTTTTTTATAATCTCTTTGAGGCTCAAAGAGTATAGATAGAGGAGAGGAGAAAGTCAGCTCGCAGTTCACTGACCAAGCGTCCCTACTTATCTTCCTGGGCCTCAGTTTACTAATCAGTAAAATTATTGTTCTGGACTAAATGTTCTCTGAGGTCTATTCTAGATTCGATGTTCTAGGATTCGAGTTTTCTCTAAGTGCTTCCAGCAACCCCCCTGAAAAGTCAGGGGCAGCCACTGTAGTGCCACAACTAGCAATGTGGGTGAATATATATATATATATATATATATATATATATATATATATATATATATATATATATATATATATATATATTTTCCTCTAATATATCCTGTGATAATTATGCATAAGGCAGAAGATTAGATAATCTGGACAATGCAGATATAGTTGGGGTTATGTCTCCCTCCCAAATTGCACTTGCCTACTAACGACTACTGGCTGGCTTTTGGAAATCTATGGGATATTATTATTTCTCTCCTCCTTCACATATAGAAACTCCTCCTTTCCTGCTGGTTCTAGTTTTCATCCGGAAATTCCATACTTTATCCCCCACATGGTATGAATGTATTAGCTCTTAATAAACTCACTCATGAATTTGGGGAGTGATACTGATAATCTCGGGAAGTGCTAAGTCGTAACCATTTAATTCGGCGAAGGAAATAGACTTCTAGTTGGTTGGCTGTAAATACACAGCATGAGTAGTGTGGCCCCCTGGACATTTGCCCAAGTGTATCTCCCTCCACGCATGCACGTTCACAAAGAGAGAGTGTGATGCAGGATTGTCGATTTACAGTTACAAATTTTGCTGAAAAAAAAAAATTAAATAGGGATCATTCTACCTCCCTATACCTAGCCAACCCAGGCCCCAATATTAATCAATTTAGATCGTTAGAAGCCAAGCTTTCCCATGTATGTCCCTCATTACTAAAGTCCCTTCTCGAAGATTTCACGTCAAATTTCCTGACAGAGAAACCAAGCACGCTCCAGAGCATCAGAGAAAACGGGTCCTCTTCTTGTGGCAGTCCGAGGGATGAAAAAAAAGTGGTGGTGGCCAGAAGCCAAAGGGACTATCAATCTGGGATATTTCTGTCTGCGCTCTTGTGTACGCCTGTGAGCATCGGTTTGGAGAGAGAAACCTGGTCAACCGTTTCACTTTTTAAAACTGTCACTATCCCCCATTACGTATTTCTATTTCCCAAATCTTTTTTTTTTTTTTTCCCCTGGAAGGTTCTCCTCAGTCCACAAAGTATTCAAGAGAATTGGGGTAGGGAAGAGTAGAGGGCAGTTACTTCTTCCTATGGGGTTAGTCAAATTTCCAAGGTTCCTGGAAGTGGCAGCAGCTGGGAAAGGGGAAAGAGTGGCAGAGGAAACTTGGATGCTTGATTTAGAGAAAGTATAGGCAAAGGAGAGGAGAGAAGAGGAGAGGAGAGGAGAGGGGAGGGGAAGGGAGAGGAGGAGGAGGAAAGAGAGAGAGAGAGAGAGAGAGAGAGAGAGAGAGAGAGAGAGAGAGAGAGAGAGAGAGAGAGAGAGAGAGAGAGAGAGAGAGAGAGAGAGAGAGAGAGAGATCGCTGAGCTAGATACGAATTCATAACCTCGCTTTCTCCAAGGTTGGGTCACCTGGTCTGCCTCACCAGTGTGCTCATATCTTAAAGAAATATAAAGAATCTTTGGCTCTTCTGAGC